>NW_009725808.1:0-17025 GCF_000703405.1 Apaloderma vittatum | reverse complement strand
CCTGCTGAATTTTGAAAATTTCCCATGGCAAAAAGTTAAAACCAGGAATTCACAACGTAGGCACAAAATCTAGTCAGCAACCCATCCGCCTTAAAAAAATACCACCAAAACTCAAGTAGCAATGATACTTCTCCATTTCTTCTCCTCACAATTTTAGTGAAGAGGGAAAACCACAAATTTGATACCATATCTGACCACTTACCTGTTTCCTGATAGCTCTTTCAAAATAAACAAACATATCCAGCATCCACTCAGCTTCTCTTCTTCAGGGTATGTGCTGAGGATCCTCTAAAACAAGCTTTCCCAGGCCATGTGAGGACCACAGAATATTGATGGTGTGGGTCACCTCTCGTTTCATTTGTGGAACAAACAGGGACAATCATAGCAACTGCTCCAATGGAAAAGTAATGCTAAGAAAATATGTAGTCATTCCTAATTGTTACAGCTGTGGTTCTGGCCTTCCCTTTCTCTGTGAGGACAGCATGTACAAGAGGCATTTAAGATACTTATTTCTGTCCTATTCCAAGTGCTTAAATAATTCCTGACTTTTTCTGGATACTCCTTCAAGTATCTGGAAGCAAGAGAGCAGCCTTGTGCATCCTATCAATTATCTACAGACTATTAGAAAATTGCCTGCTGATTCCATCTAGGAGACTGCTACTATGGAAAACAAAGAAGTTGTGAGTCTTTAACTATATTAATAAATCCACTTCATGTGATTGTGCCATAAACCTTCTTCAGTAATTCAAGCTTATCAATAGCTTACTCCAATGCTATGAAGATCCAGATATGTACAGACTAGTGTTTCTGTGACAACCCAACTCCTCCTCATGATGTGACTGTGTTTTGACATTTGTGTAAGCTTTTCACGGAGCAAAGAAAATATAATTAATAGGGAATGCTTTTGCAGCAGCTGAAGAAGAAAGGAATATTCAGGTTGGTGTCAGTATGTAAAAACAATTTAAAATTTCCTGATTAGCAGAGGGTTTATTTTTATTCATAAAAATGTGTCACTGGAAGTATAGCATGTTATGTGTGTTTTGTGACTAATAAATAATTTTTTCTTCCAAATAGCTGGTTTTTTCTCAGTACCATCCCAATGTCCGTCTTTTAGTTTATCCACATATTTCTCTACAATTCAGTGTGGTTTTGTAAGCACACATTTCCAGTATCTCTGAACTTGCTTCCCAGGGTATGACCCAATCATTAAGGCTCAACTACTCAAGTGATTTAACATACAAGGATTTCAGGTAGGGTGTAACCGGAGAAGGGAATGCAGCCCACCCAAGTCTGAGCCTGTGAATGCCAAGTTTAAGTAAATTTACTAGCAGGCTTTTTCCCTTTAATCCCCCTCCCCTCCCCCCCCACCAAAACATATAATCAAAAGGTGAAGAGTTCAGTAATGGAACAAACAGGACCTCTTTAAAAATATGTAGCTGGCTGTAGCCAAAGACAAACTATGATGTCATTGGGTGGGAACTTCCCCTCACTGTATGCGAGCAACATTGGAGTGATGCGATGCAAGATGTGAAGAAAATCACAACGGTGATTTTAATATATTCTGGGGTTTAGTTGTTACAACTAATCTACATTATCAGTGATTTTCTGTTTTATACCTCTGACTGTTGATCATCTGCCAAAAATTCGGGCCCACACAATTTTCTATTCCTGGCCACGCTACTCTCATACACAGACTGAAAGCTAATCTGATTTGCAAAGTTGTCAATCACAGCATCGATTAGGTGGTAGATAATGGTGTTAATGCAATCATTAAATGTCAAGCAGCTTTTGCAATCTTTTCTTTGAATAGCTTGTGGGTCCTCATCTATATTACAGCCACGGCTGATTCGGGGAACCTGGATATTGACAAGCTACCCTATAACCAGGTTTTAACACTTGTATTGATTGGCCCGAGGTTGCTAAGATCTCAGTCCTGCAGAATTTTAGGTACATAGTTCATATTTTTTGTCTGTTTGCTGAGCGAGAAACTAGTTTTGTCCATGCAGCCAATTAGACTTAGATACCTTTATAGTAAATTCATTGAGAAAAAGCCACGTGTGCTGTTGTCAGAAGACGTGCCAGAAAAATATATTGTAAAGAAAAATTGGCACTTAGGTCAATGTCTTTAATTCTCCGTGTCCCATGTAAGACTTTAATGGTGATAAGAGAAACACAAGTCAAATCCTGGCTTCACTGCATCACTAAAAAACCTCTCTTGAAAGCAACGGGGCCTGAGTTTTATCCTCTATGCTTTACACTGAAATACGGCCAGCAGTGTGAATCAACTCCTTTACTTTTGAGATCTTGGATCCAAATAAGTTGGAGAAGCATATTAGCTTGCTTTTTTTTTTTTCTTAAGTACTATATGGGCATTTGCTGGTAACCTTAAACTTCCACACAGTGTTTTCTTTTCCCATAGAAAGATCAAGACATTATCAGACAGTGTTTTCTTTTCCCATAGAAAGATCAAGACTGATTATCAGAAGATTTTGTGGTCTGCAATGAATTACATTAGTGTGTATGTCTGAGAAACATTCAGATAAAACATCTATCTCTTTATACATTTTGCTTTTCCCAGGAAGAATGGAATGAATATTTAACTTTTAATCAATTTGAGTGTGCAATTTCACTTATATGTTTTTTTTAATTAATCACACTCAAGAAAAAACAATGGATAATAAACAGCTAGCTTCACAATTGGCATTGATTTTCAAAGAAATCTGTTACCAGTTTTCAAGTACGATGTTCACAAAGGTCAATAAACTCAAAATGCACAGATTCATTTTCTGAACCTACAGAGTGCTGACGGGAAAATGTGCATCATGAAGAGCTAATCTCTTTAAAATCATCTATCTCAAGTGTTTGCCTCAGGTCATTTTTAGTATTAAAAAAGCATACCACATACAGCCATGACCTTGCCAAGACATCTGTGATTTCTTGTGTCAGAAATAATTAATATCCTGATTTTCAGAAAATTTAAAATTTACTTGACCCAAAGCCAAAAGCTTCATGTTTCTTTTTTTTTAATATGGATTATTCATTTTGTTTCTTGAAAGGAAGAAATTAAAATGAATATCAATATTGTGTCCAGTTATTCAATTTAAAATTTTTAATGTTGCATGTATTTAAAACATGTTTAATCAGAATGGTTACTGTACTGATATTTTATCATGACACTAACTTAGATTATTATCCATGTGACTTTTAGCAGTATTTCATTTTTATACAAGTAAAAACATCCTTTGTTGTTAAAAAAATACGTAGCTAGTTGTATTGTTAGTGGGAAACACGTTTATCCTGCATGCAATTTGAGAGTCACGTGAATTAGGCAGCATTGTTGTCATTTGGGTGTCTGGAAATATCCACTATATATATAACATCAAAGACTAATAGTCACAAAACATACAGTTTACATCATTGCTGTTTTGACCAGAAAGTTTCAGTTCTGACTTAGATGCACAGACTAACGTGGCGCCACGCAAGCCGCGCTCAGAGCAGCTGAAGAGTTTCTTGCGAGTTCCATACACACAAAGTAACCTCTCTTTAAATTGATTTAATGTGTCTGCGCAGCAGGTGGGTGCTTAGAGTTTAAAGTGATTCAAGGGAGACCAGGAGTGCAATTCTCTGTTCGGAGTAGGCCGACTATGGCTCTTGAAAAAGAAGCGGCAGCAGCACTGGCGTTGCTTATGACATCCCTGGGAGCTGAGCAGGACAGAGACGCCCCTCACAGCCCCTTCCACTGACTCACCATTGCCGAGAGGGAAGGGGAGTCTGGAGCGAGACGTGGCTGACTTCCCCTCGAATGCCCTCCCAGTCGGTAATCCACAAACCCCGCTAATCTGCACTGGGGCTTCCCTGCATTATTGTGGATTAGTGACGTTCTCCTGTATCGTATAGCGTATTTACGCACTGTTTGCAGGCCCTATGCAATTTAACTCCTGGCAAGCATCGGTCTGTAAACTCATCTAGTGACAACCTTGTTTGGTACAGGTATAAAAAAAGTAAGTATAAAAAGCCAGGCATAAATAATGTTCTACTTACACTGCAGTAGAGTTTTACACAACATACTGCATGTATACTTTAGAGCCAAAGTTTTTCACAGCCTTGGAAAGGGAGGTTAAATAGCTCTCGGTGCATTCAGCCGTTCCTTTGCACAATAGCGGCCTCTCACAAATCTGTCAGGAGGCGGTGGCGTTCAGGGACTTCGCCTGGATTCCCCTTTACTCCACAGCCCTTTTCTCGTGGCTTGGCTTCCAGCCTAGTAGCATTACTTATTCTCCCTCTCACAAATAAAATCAGTAAGCCTTTATCATACCGGAAGCCTGACAGTCTTAGCCTCTCCGCTTCTGCAGGCTTCAGTCACCTTGGTCTTGTAAGGTCTACGAGTAGTCTTCTGGCAATTGTGGCTCTGTTGAAAAGCGGTCCTGACTAATCCAAAAGAAGAAGCAACCTACAGGACCCACTGAGTTCCTTTAATCTCACTGTTTGTTTGCTCTCTTCCATACCCATCACCATCATATTGACTCTTTTTCTCCACTTTTCTGTGGTGAGCCAGAGGGCAAGTTGCTGTGAGCAAGATCAGCAGAATTAGGAGAGTCTTGCCAGGCTCCTCAAGTTTTTTCTGGTCTTACTGTGCAAGGTGTTCGACATTCAGGGTCCCATCCAGGGCAGCCTCCCTCCTCCCCCTTTCACTCTGTCAGTCCGCAGCCTTCCTGTGCATAGCTGCCATGGGATGGCCTCCATAAAAAACCCCAAAATATACCCATAGGTCCTAGACAGCTGGTTTCTCTTGTTTAGTAAGAAGGGCTGGAGCCAAGCAGTGGGGTGTGAAGTGCAAGACCCAGGGAAGACTAATGATGTGCTGGGAAAGGACAGGGGGGAACTCTCTAGGGAGAAAGAATAACCAAATGCATTGCAGGAGTCTGGTAGCAGGACATGGAGATCCATACAAACAGTTCTGTGTACCTCACACACACTTACATTACAAAACCTCTTAAGTCCTCTGTCTTTAGGAGAAGAAAATATTATAGTGGGAGTTGCTGGGGAAAGTCATGTCCATTCAATCATTCAGGGCCCAGCCAGGGCACCTCAGAAGAAACACTTTTAAAACTTGCACCTCACTCAGCATCACCTATCCCATCTGCAGTCTATCCCTTCCCTTCCCTTCCCTTCCCTTCCCACCACAGGAGCTGTATTCATTCCCTGCTCTCTGATAAAGCTTTAGCAGAGTGATGTGACAGGGACAAAGGGTAGGGAAGCGAGCCTGAGTCAATTGGAAGAATAATTTTTGTGTCAATGGACTACTAACTATTGCAGTCTTTATCTCTAACACTAATTTCATTATGGAGAAATTTCTGCTATTCCTATATAATAGATTTTCTTGTTCTCTGAGTAGTCTGGTGGCTTGTCATATTTTATGTACCATGGTTTTACAAACAGACTTAAAATAGAACCTTAAAAATGTCTATCCTCTCCTAATGTGGATGAAATTTTAAATTTCCTTTTTGGTCCTTTTTAATTTTTTATGAGGATTGTAAAGTCAGATGAGTTTTGTGGTCTGTGAATCTCTGGACTGCTTCCATCAGAGCATCTGGAGATGCAACCTGTCTCTCTCTCCTTTCCTTCCCACTCCATCAGTTGTGTGTTTGGGTTTTTTCTACGGTGCACAACTGTCATGGGAAGCTGGCCTCACAAATAAAAAGTATATCCAGGACCAGCTGCATACAGTCATGACAGCACTGAACTGCTTTCTCTACTCTCTGAAAACTGTAAAGGTTTGATACAAGGATGCTGTATCTCTGGAAGCAAAACCAGTATTGCCCATTGAAGTTATTATCTTTATTGAAGCATTTTTCTCTGTTGAAGCAATCTTGGAACAGCTTCTGTAACTTGCATCTCTTGATTTTTGTACTAGATTTACCAGCCTTTCTGAGGAAACCTCTAAGCAAAATGAACCAAATTGGCTCTATCTCTGACTGTGGCATACTCCACTTCTTTAGAGAGGTAGCAGGAACAATTCATACAACATGCACAAAACCTCTTATGATTTAAATGTGAATAGACCACGTATCTTTGCCATGTTAGCTCAATAATCTGAACTTCCCTCGGGCAAGTTGCCTGTGTGTCTAAACAGCACACATCTGTTCTTTTCCAGCACTTGTTTACATGTTCTTCCTCTCCATGTGCCTGCACCATCCTGATTTTAAAGACATTCCTTAATGCTTTGTTTATTCCTCACATATATTTCACAACTGCATACTGTAAGTAGTTGTGAGCTCTATTAAGTATTAGTTTTATACAATCTGTGGTTTTTTTAACGTACTAATGTATATTAATAATAACTCTACAAAGTCATTCAAGGTTAAAATCAGGCTTTCTGGCTTCAGGCTGACTGGGCAACATCATGAAATGCCACATTGCATGGTAATGTAACTAATGAATCTGCAATAATATGTACTATAATACAGAATAAGGGGTTTAGGATAGGAGAAAAAAAATCTCATTAAAATTAGCAATTTAATAGTGGCATTCAAAATATTAATATATTTTTACTAAACATAATAAGTGGAAAAATACACATCAAATTAAGAAAATACAGTATTAGTTTCTAAATAATTACTTTATCCTTAGTTTTCTGTTCTCAGGTGTTAAGCAGCCTGATTTGCAGAAAAGCTGGGCGAATATTTATTCAATAATGCTAAAAAAGTAAGGCTGGATAAGTAGATTTCTATGAAATCCCCCATCTTTGCAACATTAGTACAATCCTGTACAAATATTAGGCCAATGAAGATGCTCATTTGACCCTAAAGATGGAGTAAAACATTGCTGCTCTTTGAAAACTGTTGCTAGAGCAGCCCAGTTCTGAGAAGTGTCTTACAAACCTTTTTGCCTAATATTACTTTGTGTTTTCTCTTTCCTATTTAACATGTTCTATACTGAATCGAGTTGATTGTTCCTCTCCTGAAATGACAGTCGGTGCTACCAAAACAAAGCACTCAGCCCACGACTTGTGTACGTGTTTAGTCTGCTTACTTATCATATTTGAGTGCTGGTTAGTACTGCCTCAGTCTCTTTTTCCAGAGCTTCTGCTTGCCAGCCTGGAGTCAAGCCTGCAGCGTGGGTTTTTATAAAAGACTTAACAAGAAAAGTAAATTTCACAAAATAGTGTTTTCCTTTTTTTTCTGTAGAAATCACAGATGAAAAAAAAATCTATGACAATGGGCACATCTGATACCTCATTCCTATAACACGCACAACAGATCAACAATGCGTCCATCAGAAAGGAAACCAAGCCTTTTTGAAGCTATAAGCATAAACCAAAAAAGTATTCCTGTACATAAATGGATATTGCTGTAGGAAAAAAAGGTTTCTGCTGATTAATCTGTTGGAATTACAAAATCTTAAAATTGGCAGAACAGAAGATTGGTGTGGAATTAAAAATCAAACCCTAACGAACTCACTGAGATAATTACTCTGCTTGTTAGGCTTTTTTTTTCTTCATAAAGTAACTTAGAACATCTCTCCAATTGGTGATGGCTATGAAGAAGAAAAAAAAAATTTAGTTTTGTATAAATACTGTTGCATAACGCCATGTTGATCTCTGATCATTGCAAAAGCAATTATTTCCTTTCGACAAAACCCTCTCTTCATTAGCACTGAATGGTATTTATCAGTCTTTTTCCTGTTTAGATAATTTGTTCAGTGTTGATATATTTAAAAACATTCAATTGGCTGGACTAGTATCTGCAGCTTCCCGTCAAAAGAGTGATGGCAGTAGCCGTGAGTCTGTATCTCAAAGCACCACGCTGTAGACTTCCTAAGTGATTAGTACGGAGTATTATCACCCTCCACCATCTGGCTATCTAATATGGAAACGATATTAAAGGAATCCGAAGAACCTATACAGGCTTCGACACTTTGGACATACAGTGTTTCACAGCAGAAATGTGGAAGCTGTGTAACCAACAAGAGATAGGCTCAAACATCAAAGAATTATTTTTCTTCACAGAGAAGATACATGTCTGTCCTCCCTCTTTTTAATTACTTGCACATATTTAAAGCAGTACATATGCATACTGAGATGATACAGCTTTGCACATATATTGGGCTGCATGTTTAGCATGCTAGGAGTGAAATTTGTTTAAATTAAGAGTCTCATTCTGGTTTTGGTGTCATCACAATTAGTTGATGTGTTGGATGGATTCTGAGGCTTTGATTCATCGATGCTTTGAAAGGTTTGGAAGTTAAATGCTTTGGGTAAGGCAGAATTAAAGAATCATCAGAAATTTCTGTGTTAAAGGCTCACAATCCAATACATAAAAACTCTTGTAATTCAGTGTACTGTATATCTTTGTGTATAAAAATATCCCTTTATACGGAAGAACAAAAGATACGCTTCTCCACTCCAGGAACATTACATGGAATAAAGAGCCTCTGAAAACCTCCAAAGCACAGAATGCAAGCTTGTGCTGCCAGACAAAAGTGAAAGCCTATCCTGTTTTCTCTCTCCCTGATGTAGTTGCTGTGTCAGATGAGGGCATCGGGGCAGACTCAAAAGTCAGAACGAAGAAAAGAGAAAGAGTGCAGAGAGAAGTGTGGGGAATTCAGTCCTATGAACACCTAGGTTTTCCCTGTGCAAGCTCAGCTTTAGGCTTTTTAATTTGTTTCTTTGATTTGCCGCAGTGCAAATAAAGGCAGTAATTAAAAATGGGCTATCAGATTCCACTCATTCATAGGTGTTATGCTCCAGGGTACTGGGAGCCCTTTATCCGGTAAAGAGGAAAGCAGAAAAAAAAAAGGTCTTTCCTCCTGTTTCCTTCAAGCTGTTTAGGAAGTTATTTATTTACTTTTTTTTTAATGGTTCTATTTTTACCTCATAATGAAAATCAAGAAGTTTCTTTGCATTGCCAGAGAATCCTGAGCTAGTGGGGTTTCAACTGCGCTCATGTCAGAAAATTTCAGTAGCCGTTAATGAGGAAACAACAAATGTTTCGCTGAGCAGCACAGCAAATAGAGCCTGGTTTAGTAAAGATCTGAGTCTTTTGGTCCTGGACTCTCCTTCCCCACTGCAGTGATCTCAGGTCCTCCTCTGTCTTCTCTAGCTCCTGCCCTAGAAAAAAGAGGGAATGGCCTGTGGCTAACCTGGAGAAAGCACAGTAGCAGAGCTACCTTTCCCTCTGATGAAGAATTATTTTCCTTTCTCTTCTAGGCAGCTGTGGGATATTTGTTTTTTTGTTTTTTTTTACAAGGCTTGTAAGATGTTGTCTTTAAGATCACTACCTCTTGCACATACGACTTCAAACACAAAGGCCACAGACCCATGTAGCACTGCTTTTGGGAGCAAAGCCAACGCAAGTCAAGTCAAGGCGATGAGCTCTGTTCTGCTTCCGATTGGATCAAATCCGCATTGTGCTTTGCATCCGCATCAGTTGTGTGAACAGAGCTCACTGTGGACCCTAGGGTAAGGTGGCTCGTTAAAACAACTGGGATAAAAAAACCACAACCAACCAAATTAAATTTTTTATTGTATTATTAATCCAAATTTTTTTCCAATATTCTCATCTCTTCCACTTCAGTGGTGCAGGGGCACATGTGCACAGCTGCAGTGGAGATCAGTCTCAAACTGGTTCTGCTACCAAAGGGGAATTAATTTTGAGTTACCCCTGAAGTGTGAAATTCTGTCCTGACTGAAGATACTAAAAAATTTGTCTTTTACTGCAGAGCAGATAGAATTTCATCTTGTGCAGCCACAGCGCAAGGGCAAGAATCCAGGCCCTACCGACATCAGGAGTAAAATATCCCATGAATTCAACATCTTGGCACTGAATAAAGTCCAAGAGTTGTGACTCTGTGCTAGGGTAGCAGTAAAAACTGTGAAACATTATCTGTGGGTAGAATCTCCTCTGCCATTACAAATTCCAATCATAGCTATAGAAAAAGAATTATAAAAGGACCAAAAGATAAAATTAATATTTCTCCAGACTTAACTGTCCTTATCATTTCAGAAATTAGTTGGGGTACGAAAACCTTTTAATTCTACTGTGCCTAGGTTTACATTCATAGTTTAGGAAAATATTTTATGCAATTATTTAAACTTTCCTGGTGCCATTTTTTTTAAGGAGTGTCAATTAATACAGATTGTGACCCATTTTCTGTAAAATTGGCATTAATAGTGGAGAGAAAGATATGAACACCAGAAATGTAAACAGTTTGGCAGTATTAAAAATATTATTTTCAAATATGTAAGAAAAAAATCAGGTGCTGGCAGGATATACAAGGGGAGAGAAAAAGAATTGTCAGTCTCTGTGCACAGTGTTCAGCCAGTTACTAATGACCTTGCACATCTTGGTTCATAATGTACAGGACCTGCTCATGAAGTCCTAATTCTGGCAAAAATTCGTTTTCCCTGAATAAGGAGAACAGAGCAAGCCTCACAGTGAACATTCAGTAACAAGGCATGTAAAAACTATCACAGGATCATTCTGAGTAAGGAACAATACATTAAATATATTTTTCAAACAACTTATTTAGTTATTTTATCTTCCGGTTTATACCCAGATATTTCGAAAGAGTTGAGAAACTGTAATAATACAACCCAGTTGAATGTATTTTTGCTCAACTTGCACTCGTTGTGCACATACAGTCTATGGCTGAAGGCAGGAACACAACAGCAACAGTGTTCTTTTCTGATCCTGAGTGGACAGTATTTTTGGCAGAAATAGCCCTGGTATTCCAAAAGCTATCTCCTTTCTGTGTGTTAGCAGTCTCGTAGTAACTGTTCAGCAAGAAGCAGGGGAATTTACCCACCATTTGCCAGCAAGAGGAGAATCACACACAGAAAAAATCTGTCCTCAGCATAATCACAGTAAGCATATACCCCTCTTGCCTGCAAAGGACTTATTAAATATTGTAGTGCCCTCATTGTAGAGAGGCAATATACACATTTCCTGATTTATGGTGGAAATCGAGGCAAAATTATAAAGATTTCACTTTCAAAAAAAACCCAAACCCAAACAGATTTAAATAAAATATAAAGGACTTTATAATTCTATAGATAGTTTCTTCTGGTACAGATTTTATTACAGCTTGACATCATGGATTGCCGGCAACATAGATGTCATCTCATGTAATTAAACTGGATAATTTTCAACCAGTATAGGATGAACTGAGTTACTCAGAAATCAACATTAGGAAATACACTTGGAGCAAAGTAAACTTTTCCAGTAGGAATACTTTAAAATATTCGGAAATGCGTATTTGCAGGAAGACATGTCTATTATGATATATGATTTACTGCAATTCTTATGAGTTCTTTCTGAAGTGATGCAGTAGTAAACTAAAATGACATTTTCAAATAAAGGTTTACAAGGGGATATCAGCCCTTTTATTAAAGCTCGAGCTGATGGTACTCATCACACAGACAGGAAGTTTTATAGTTTTCTTGTCCCGTTTTCATTAGACAGATTTTTGGGGTTGTTTTTTTTTTTTGTTTTTGTTTTGCTTTTATTTTCAATTTTAAAGCAGACAAGCTCCATCTGAGCTAGATAGACTGGGATATATACAAGGGAGTCATAAGACAAGCGTTAAACGGCTTAGAAGATTGTCAGTGCATTACTAGCTCAGCAGTTGTAAGGATTATTGTTGTTGCTGTTTGTGATTTTTTTCAGGCAATATCATAACAAACGGCAGTTTAAAGCAGGACAACAAAGTTGTTTTGCTTGTGCTAACAGCAAAATTTTTCCAAACAGAAGAGGGAGCACAGGAAGAAATGTGGATTCTGTGCCAGCACAGTACTACTGTAACGATGTGCACAGATATTTGAGCTGCTTCTGAATGAGCTAACATGGCAGTGGAAGGAGAACAAATTCATTAGTGCAGTATTTTCTTTGGGCTATTTACCTGGCTGAGAGGCACAATATATTAACCCAGATGTACAGCCACAGTAAAGCGGCCGTGCAGCTTCCGCTACCCACAATGTGTTGTTAAAATCTGGACTGTGTTTTTTATGAGTTATACAGGCACAACTGATAGCTCCTGTTTAGAAATTGTTATACTCCTTCCAGAAAAAGAAATCAACCTTCTTAGTACTAAACAAAGATAATTAAGGCAGGCATCAGCCACGAAGAGTGAAACTTATGACGCCTAAGCTGTTTGCTAAAATATAGAAGCTATGGAGGAATTTAAAGATAGGTGACATTGTCACATTTGAAATTCTAGAAAATACACCTTTCCAAAGACTTTTTGGATTAGTGCATAGTGGAATTAAATTGTAGTTGTTGATGCCACAGAAAGGATGTTTCAGTACTTGAGACATAAGATGAAGATTTGGACAAGAGTATCACTAGTAAGCATTATAAAGTGCATTGACAAGACTCTTAGATAAAAAGTTAACTTCTGCATAACACATCTTATGACAGATTGAGAGAAAAGCTTTAAGAGGTTTGAGACAAACGCAATGCCTATGTGATAGGTACTAAACTGATGGGCAGGAAGCTGTGGCTGCTGGTGACTGGAGGAGCACAGAGGAGGACAAACTGTGTTTAATGATGTTGCACCTCGGCTGAATACTCAGACATCCACGGGCAGACTGACAGTCAGAGACAGGCTGAGATCTTAACTTGAAGAGAAGGAAACGCACACGAAGTAGAGAAAGACTGGGGATTGTTTTCGATAAAGATGCTAACTTGTGCTTCATATGAAAGAGGGCAAGAAGCGAGGGGTATACAGAAAGGGGTGAAAGAGTAAGACAGAGCCTCCAAAGGCAGTGCTGAAAACCAGGAGAATCATGAGTCAATATTGTCATAAAAAAGCAAGTGAGACAAGACTTCAGTGAGAGAAGTCCAACCACATGATTCAAAAGATGTCAACTAGCCCCGAAGAATAATGGTAAGAGTCTTGTTTCTGGGACCTGGGTCAACTGAGACTTGGGTGAAAACAGTTTCAGCTCTAAGACAGAAACTGGACTGTAGAACATGCAATTTTAGAAACATTTAGATGGCAAATGTAAACAGCATATTGACTGAGCCTGGGGCTGAATGGGTAAGACATGTAACATCTAGAAAAGCAAGTACATATAGACTTACTATCTAAGTGACAAAGGCCCCTTAGGTTGCCAGTTCTTAGGGGAAGTCAGTGAGCCCTGTCTAATCATTCTAATGACTTGGATATGAAAAATCAACCATCGTTAGTGGTACTTCCATGAGCCTCTCGAGTCCTCCACATATAGTACGTAATTGGTAACATCTGCTGTAGATCCAAACATGGATTTGACAAAAGTGTAACTCAACATTTTCTGTGGCAATTCAGTTTGCTTTTTTTCCCCCTTGATCTTCTGATGGTCCTGCTCCTCTTCAATTAAGGGAACAGGTCCTGGCCATATTACACCACTGCAGAAATAATAAGACTTCTTTCACCGAATGCCCCTCAAATGAGGAATCCTATTATTGTCTTCCTAACTGTCCCAGAAGCATAAACCAACCTTTTTCTGCATATGATTTCACCCTTTTTGAAAGTCTCCATGCAGCTTAACTGTTTCAGCAAGCTATGCTCTGAGGAAGGCTACTCTTAGGATTGTAGATACCGCTGTGTCAAGACACAGCAGGAAGACGACAACATGTTCCATAGTATTATTTGCATGATATTTTCAATATGCCTGTTATTTACAATTCTGATGCATATCTCTTTTGCTCAAAATAATTATGATGAAGTTTTCAGGACCCAGTGCAAATTAGAAAGAAAGAGAGCAGTCATGTCACAACACTTTGGTACATGAGAAGTTACCATAACCTTTGGTCAAAACTGAATTGCAAGCATATCTGATACTGAAATATTTTGAACTGAGTATGAATTATGATTATGTGTCAAAGAAAATTCATTGATTCTCTGGCTGCCCACCAAAAGCAGAGTTCTTTACAGAGTGCATTTTAATGCATGCCTGAGCTCCTTCCTCTCAGTGTTTCAAATATGAGCCACCTTTCATGACTTTTGTAAATTGATTTTCTTACACAGAAGGGAGTCTAGCTAATTCTACTCTTAAAATGAAAATCACCCAGAAACTGATTAAAAATAGGTTCCCTACACAGGTTCAAGTTCTTGTGGTATGACCAAACAGCTTTTGTGACCAGACCAAATAACAACAATTCTTCTGGAGCCTCAGGGAGCTGCTTTTCCCATCCCTCTCCACACTGTATACTAACTGTACTAAACAGCTGTTAGTCCACTTTCACAGATACATGATACTGGGCACATGCTTGGAGACACACAGGTTGCCTGCTGACAAAATGACTCAGATCTGGCCCTTTCAATAGGGGTGCTGAAAACACTGTTCTAACCTGGGCTAAAAGTCAGATTTAGCAGTGGAAATGTAAATGGTCTTCTCCCTTTCAGTTGTTGCAGCATACTTAGAGCTACTGTATGTGTGAATGTGAATCGAAAGTGGCTCAGCAAAAGCCTGCAGGATTGAGTAAGAACTGAAAGAGATTGACTGTTAAAGATGTAGAAATGTGCTAAGCTAGAGAATTAAAACCTGTCTCTCACCCCGTTAGCCAGAATGTGTTTAGATGTTTTTCTTTAATTTTGTTTCCTTTTTATACTTTGTCATAATACTACAAAATGGACACAAGTTAAGTCTTTCACTTAATATAAGTTAAAATAATGACTGTAAAATAAAGGAGCTTTAAATTGGTTCATTCTTGTGACTTGATACATTAAAACCCTGAGCCTGAAGAAGAGGATCAGGAAACTCCACCGTCAGCAAGGAGATGGCAAATACCCTCAGAGCGATACATGAAGATTGATCCAGTAACTGTAATAGATTTCAGTGACAGAAACTGGATGCCAGATCACATTGCTCCAGATGTGAGTGGTGGCTAAAAACATTAGAACTGAGATATCTCATTTATGTTTAGGTCAGGAGCCCCTTTTTCCTTCAAACAGTAAGTTACTCTTTCTCTGAATAGCTTGTACGAAAGGTATTTTCAGCATCACTTGTTTGTTTGTTTGTTTTCTACTTTTGGTTAAATATAAAAAGACATCTTAAGAGACTGCTGATGTGAAAGCACTGGGTGGGATTTTTTTGCACAGTTAGGCCCAACAACACCAGGGATAAATCAGTTTCAAAATTCATGTGGAACATAAAACACCACTGCTTAATTACTTCTTCCTAGGTCTAACTTGGCAGAGTCCCAAAACCTACGCTATGTGAAGGTTTCTGAGCAATTGAGCTTTGCAGCATTAGCCATGGCCATCATTAGGTTCTTCTAACTGGATGAGGGTTAGTATAACACTTGAAAAAGGCTGTTCTGACATAAGTGTTTCCAGGTAGAGAGTGGATGTTGAACTTAATTGCCAGGGCTCCAAGAGGATTTGCCAGAGCCCAAAATATTGGACCAGAGCACAAAGCTTTTTCCTAATTCTGAACCAGGTGATCACAAAATTCAGGCCTTGATCTATTTCACCCAGCCTGAGCCTTCATGCCTAACCAACATGCCTAAGCAGGACATAAGACTAGTTGTCCCGGCCAACTCTGTTGTCCAGGAAGAGCGAAGAGCACCTCTAGAACGACTCATAATGCCAATTACAATTTACCTCTGAAGAAGCTTCTGTCTTTATAGACTGCTGAAGAGTCCCAGGGCAGGGACATTCACATCTTGGGCTAAATTTTTAAATTAGATCTTAGGAAGAAATTCTTTAGTACGAGGGCAGCAAGACTTTGGAATAAATTGCCCAGAGATGTTCTGGCTGCCCCCTCCGTGGAGGTGTTCAAGGCCAAGTTGGACAGAGCCTTGAGTAGCCTGATCTAGCTGAGAGGTGTCCCTGCCCATGACAGGGAGGTTGGACTAGATGATCTCTAAGGTCCCTTCCAGCCTAGGCCATTCTATGATTCTGTGAAATGAGCAACTGGCTGAAGTTCTGGTAGTGCCTGTGAACGAATGTCTCAGCTGGTCTAAGGAAGAAACGCAGGCAAGCACCAGAAATGTATGCGGAGGTAAAAGTGATGATCTGAACTTCAGGAAGGACGGTACTATGTTCTGGCAGTAAGCAGCTTAGATTTGCTCCTTTTTAATGGGACTTTGTGCACTGCAAATGTGCATGAAAGATATGGCCTCTATTCCACAGACATCCTGACTTTACAAAAAATCCAGCGATAAGAGGAAAAGAGGCTGCACGCAAAGCCTGCACAGTGGTAACAAACATATGGTGTGTTTGTGCAGTACCTGGAGCTTGAGAAAGTAAGGAAGCCAGAACTAAAAAAGAAGCTTGTGGCTGAAGGGAGAGACAGACAGAAGAGGAGAGCAAGAAACACAACAGATAGGCAGCTGAGAATTAAGATTTTTCCGTTTAGTCAGTAAATACGCATTTCCCCCACCCACATCTGGAATAATATGAATTTTGGATTCAGAACTGCATTCTTTACTTGCCTAAGATTCCCAGTAAAGTGTCTTTCACTCAAGGAATGCAGGATCTAGTGTCTCAGCTGTATGACTTCCGCATGTAGTTGGCAATATTCATTGCATTCTAGATCGAACTTTTTTTTTATTGCAGGCAGTGCCTTCTTTTTAAATAAAACAATTTCCCTCCACTTTTCCCCTGCATGTACTTTTTAAAAATCTGTATTTCATTCAGAAAATAAGAACAGCTTAAGGAAGTTGGAGATTCTGGATCAAATTTAACTTGACCTCTGGAACTAAAAAGTCAGTGTGTTTAATGAAGTTTCTAAAAGAGAAATGTGCTTTTATTTCAGTGTACAGTCTGTCATGTTGCAGACCGGTGAAGGTTTCCTATCAAACTTTGCAGTCTTCACTTTGCAGACTGCCATTTTTAATGGTCTCTAAAAGTTTTTTTCTATTTTATAGGTTTTTGTGTGCATAAAAACATTTAGTAAAAAGTCACCTACTCACATGACAAAATATAAAGTAGTAGAAGTATTCCATAATATTATTTGTGTTCTAGTTACCCTACATTTTGGAAGCTGAAGGGACATATATCCCCTTGTTTGATAGAATCATAGAATCATAGAATCATAGA
>NW_009725807.1:105752-105955 GCF_000703405.1 Apaloderma vittatum | reverse complement strand
CCTACGTTGCCTCTAGTGTTAGTTTTGTCAGGGATGTATTTGAAGAAGCTCTTTCTGTTGTTCTTGACCTCCCTCACAAGGTTTAATTCCAAGGAGGCCTTAGCTTTTCTAACTGCCTTCCTACATCCTCTGACAGCAGTCCTATACTCAACTCAAGTGGCCAGGCCTTCCTTCAACAATTTGTATACCTTCCCATGCCAACT
>NW_009725807.1:62416-105295 GCF_000703405.1 Apaloderma vittatum | reverse complement strand
ATCCTGGTAGTTGAAATCACCCATGAGAACCGGGTCCCGGGATCGAGAGGCTGCCAACAGCTGCCTGTAAAAGTCCTCCTCAACTTTCTCCTCCTGATCAGGTAGTCTGTAATACACACCCACCACAGTATCACCTATGCCTGCCTGCCCCTTAATTCTTACCCACAAACTCTAAACTTGCTCCTCATCTGCCCCTGGATAGATCTCAATACATTCCAGTTGCTACATCACGTAAAGAGAAACTCCACCACCTCGCCCTGTTGGCCTGTCTTTCCTAAAAAGGACAGAGCCATCAAGGCCCACATTCCAGTCATGCGAGTTGTCCCACCGCATCTCTGTAATCAAAATGAGATCATAGCTCTCCAACCGCACACAGATTTCTAATTCCCCCTGCTTACTCCCTATGCTTCTTGCATTGGTATGCAAACACTTAAGAGACTTAATTGAGAAGCATCTGTTACTGTTGCTTGTGCCATCCATGTTGGAGTGGATGCACTTAAGCTGGGTCATTGTTTTGACACCTAACCCTGGGATACTTCCCCCTGGCTCGTCTGTAGCGAGCCAGGTTTTATCCTCTTCCCCCTTCCAACGTAGTTTGAAGCCCTATCGATTAATCTCGCCAACTCACCAGCAAGAATTCTCCTCCCTCTCTGAGACAGCCGCACTCCATCTATATCTCTCAAGCCCTGTTCCACGTAAACTTCTCCATGATCATAAAACCCAAAATGTTGCTGGTGGCACCAGCCTTTAAGCCATGCATTAACTGCATGTACTTTTCTGTCCCTTTCAGTATTCCTACCTGCTACTGATTATCTGATTATGGTACTGTTACTGATTATGATGATTATCTTGTGTTCACATACTGGAAATCTCACGCCTTAACAGGAAAAGTCAGTCCAAAGTAGCTCCAATCTCTGGGTCTGACCAAGAGCTACTGGTTTCTGGCTGCACAAGCATACAGATGTTTTCAAGAGGCTCACCAGAACCTCTCCTTGACAGTCACATGGAGAACAGCAAGCCCTTCCCCATAGGGACAACTGAACAAAGAGAAAGGCACAAATACATGTGCTTCACCAGAACACCAGACTTCCTTCCTCTTTGCCCAGAAAGGAGCCTGCAATTCCTGCCTTGTCCTGGTGAATGCTCCGTACCACAACCACTGACACATCCTTGTCTATATTTTAGGTAGTATTTAACTATTCTCATTTTATAAACTATATCACCCTGGGAGATTATGACTAGTTCATTTAGAATTGTTGGAGAATAAATGACACTTCAGTTAGGGTATTATCTGGAAATTTATACAGATTAGCATAGATATGTCATTGTAATATATGTCTGGATCCACAGAACTTCAGCAGTCAGAAAAGAAAAAGCTACATGGAGTCTAAGTACAGTTTTACGGTTGAGTTATACGGTCATCCCTCCTGACTTCAGAAAAGTGCTTGGAAGTACCCAAATTAGAAGCACAGCCACCTTTGTCTTCATATGTAGGCAATGCACAGTGATGTACAAATCGAGTTTCTCCTGAAAATAAACTGCTTTCTGGAAAGTGCTTATTCCTCTTCCTTGACTGTATGGAGGGGGCCTCCACGACATGAGTTAGGTGAGCTGGTCCCTCACAAAGGTCACCAGCTAGCAAAAAACAGAGAAAATACTCAGTTAACGTTTTCCTCTTTTGAATTACAGGATTTTCCCAAAACAGATGGGTCAGCTTCCTTCCAAAGAGCTACTTCAGTTGCACATTTTTCGAACAGGCAGCTCTTGTGATCCTGTTCAGACACAACTGGTGATTTGGTGTCTTAATAACACCTCAGTACTAAGGTAACCTAAGAATATAAAATGTTGAGGATGTGTGATGTCCCATCCTAATGTGCTTTTCCTGAGGAGCTCTGCCATGAGGCCAGTTGTTAAGTATTGTTATGACACACTCCTGAGTTTTCACTTTGACTTCTTTTCACATCTTGTGGACTTTTCCAACATCTGAAAAGGTCATTTTGATGTGCTGAGGTCATATGTTAAAAAGCTGAAAGCAGGGGCCCTTTGCTAATGGTGCTCTGAAAGCAATTGTTTGGCAGAAGTTCACCACATAAATCGCTCTATACTTTTTTAGAGCTGTAAAAGGAAAACTTATACTTCATCCTCTAAGGAGGGGATGTAAAGATGATGTCCAAGAGACATTGTTCAGCTGCTGAGAGCTGGAATGGGGACTAGAATAAATGGGTGGGGAAAGAAAAGGCCACTAGCATGAGTGAGCAGCCAGAAGTGCACTGGCAGGCGAGAGGAGGGGGGACGGGAGTCAGGGAAGTCGTAAATAACAGCCAGAAGAAATAAGAATATTCTTAAATACAAGCACAGAGGCAGGCAAATCCCTCTTCTGCCAAGCTAATATCAGACTTTTGTTACATGGTCAAGTTATAACATTTAAATTTTACACAGATATTCACAACTTTCATTTGAAATTTGTGCTAATTCCTCTTTGGAAAAGCATATTTTGTTTTAAGGATAGTTTATTTCAGATTAGGTGGAACACAGTGCTCAGCAGTTTTAACCAAGTAAAGTAACTTTAATTAAAACCGATGAAGGAGATCTCCCACATTCTGCTGTACCACTTGAGGCACTCTGCCTTAAACAGATGCAAATTTTTTTACCATTCAGATCTGTCAGGAAAAGGTTTTCTTCAAAGTCCCAGGTGTTGGGAATACTGTTTAAGATTGGTTGCGCTAGTGGATTGCAGTAAGGGGCAGCTCCGGTCAGTACAAAAAGGAATCGCTTGGATAGTTTCCATTTCAAGCCCTTTCCTCCCCAAACTGAAATCAACAGCACCTGGAGAAACAGTTCGCTGAAATTTCCTCCCTGGAGGCGCAGAGCCAACATGCCATGAGTTCTCCCACGACAAATACTCCTGGGGACTCTGTAGGGGTGTGTGAAGGTGATCTGCAGCCTCTGAATCAGACCATCACACTCAGGCAACAGGGTGTGGCTCTGCTATCAGCGCTGCTCATTGCACCAAAATGGGCTGGACTACTTAGGGGAGAAGCTTCACAAGGGAACATAAAAGATTGGCATCTGAACCAGGCATTATTATTTGATCATAATAATATTTACAGTGCTTAACTATAGATTAGTCCTTCTTTAACACTTAAATATTCAAGAATCATATATAATACAATTGCACATATGTCTAGAGATATCCTTTAAAAATACTGTCCAGATAGGCTTGCAGAAAAAAAAAAAAAGGGTTAAATAAAAAGATAGTCTGTGCTTCAAGAGAACAGATACTGTTGGAACACTAAACGAAACCATGAGGAAAACTGCACCAGAATTTATGAGAAATACAGAGACAGTTCAATCTGTTTGCTTCAAAATCATCACAGGCAAAATAGAAATGCTAGGAGCAGTAAGAGAGAGCAAACAGGATTTGGGGGAAGCAGGGTCATTTACTTGTATTCTGTTCTGTTTCCAGTCTTCCATCTCTATTTAATCTGCTTACATTGCAGACTCAGGCTTGCAGAAAGGCTAAGAAAGATCCAGCTAGAATGCCTTTTTTTTTTTTTAATATAGGTGAGCCTGATTTTGTAAAGACATGCTTACTGTTGCTCACTCAGGTAGTGCCACTGACAGGAGAATCAGTTGTGAAGGCAATGGGAAGCACCATGAAGTTTTTCCAGAATGAACAACTTAACAAGCAAAATCTCTGCCATTCACAGTCTCTGACACTTGGTGTGCACTGCACTGTACCCTTAAGCAGAGTATGAGTAGAGTATGAATGCCCTTAAGTTAGGGTATAAATTATTTTCATACACATAGCTATTCATAGTGTGCATCAATTGTAAAATATTTTAATGCCCTGTGTAGTTGAAGATGACATCAGACCTTCTGAAATGTATACTAAACCTCCAGATTGCAATTCAAAGCATATGTTCTGCCTGGTCTGCTGAGGACATAATGGTACAAAACTAGGATGCCTTTAATGAATAAAACACTAGTTACTGATACCATGTGCATTATACATACTTTCCACTTCACAGGCAAAGCAGTTACAGCTTTCACTGCCTGAAGCCATACTACATCGGGCCGTGACTCTATCACATCTGAGAACATAAGCACATTGAGGTTCTGCGGTCTTTGAATGGGAAACTTTGAAATGAAACCAAAGGTGCTGCCCAAAACGTTGCTGGTGATCCCAGACCTGGCACCCCTGCCTCTGAGTCAGCAGCAAACCCACACTGCAGCTTGTTACTGGGGTCATCATGCAGTTTTGCCTGGAGAACCAAACCACATGTTGACCATCATCTCTGCTCAAATGCGATACCATTCAACTTCTGGTTGCCTGGCCAGGTTTCTGTTTAAACAATCATACCCTGCCTACCTCTACTTCTCTAGCAGTTTCAACAGCGTATTATAGCCTTATCATTTTTCTGCCCTAAACTATCGTTTTCTGTCCCTCCGCACTGCTAAAATAACTACGGCAATCCATGCCAAAAGTGCATTCCAGCAATACTCAAAATCACATTAAGACTTTATCCTAAGCTTGTATTCAGCAGGGTGAATTTAAAGTACCTCAGCACAAGCTGCGCAAGAAGAACTGTTAGAATCGGGCATAAGATCTACCTGTTTTGCACCTGGCAATGAGTGTCTCTTTGCTAACCTAGAAACTCTAAGGAAAGACAAGCTGGAAATGCATGAAAAATTGGCCCAAATCCTGTCAACTATAAGAGAATAATGCTTTATCAATACTTGCATTGATTTAACCATACTTATTCCAAATTGCTTTCAGGACAAATTTAACGCAATTTTGAAGCAGCTTACTTTAGTGCAGCATGTGCGGTGGCTTTGTGATGGCATTTAGGTGTTTTTTTTCAGAATCCAGCTAAATGAAAATAAACTGCTCCTCCAGTAAAATATGAATCATAATATATAGACCTATTATCTTAACCTGATGTGCAGATCTCTCATCTTCCTTCATTCATGGTGTCAAGTCATTGTGCTGGTGTGTCTCCATGTGTCCAATACATGAGACCATGTAATGGGCATTTGCCCCATTGCATGAGTCAGGGGTAGCTGGGGTGCACCAGTGATGGGGTTCCAAGGACAGCCTACACCCTGTCAGTGGGTCTGTCTCTCTTCGGGGCCCCTGTGTGAGGTGCACCTCACCAGCAGATCACAGCTCAAACCAGTCAGCAATTGCTGGACACCGTGGGAGCTGCAAAACATCCATTTTCTGTGACCTCAGATTCTCCTAATCTGTTCACAAACAGTGCATAAGACATGTGCGGGGTTCAGTATAAATTCACTGAGCTTTTTGCAGTTTCACACACTTTTATTCCAAATTAAGAATGTCCACGAACAACTTCTGTTGATTAAGTTTGATTTTTTTTTGCTATTTTTGCACAACAGTGCTTGAAGTTTACTCCCAACTGTATAAGGATCAAAATAACAGTTGCTCACGCATCCTTCCCAGCTCTGGTAGCATACGTTTAAGAAGACAGAACGTGAGTGATTCTGCTCTCACTTGCACCTGTGCAAATCAGGACTAACTTCATTGATCAAATGCAATTGTACCAAGCAAAATAAAAGTCTGAACACCTTATTTCAAATTATTTTGACAGAATTACACTTAACCTCATGAAAATTTCAACTTTTTATGGAAAAAGAGAGTATGTCGATTACTAGTTTTCAGTTAAAAGTTTCTCTTTCCCATCACACCTTTCCAACAGAGCAAATATTTTTCGATTAGGCCTAGTAACCAGTTTTTCCTAAGAGAACTATGATGAGGGTTTCCAAAGTATTCAGCTTTCCATTTCCTGATTCTGATATTTCATTCACTTCAGGGTAAACTTAGGCAGTCAGGAAAGGCCCTCATTTTTTTTCCAGAGTCCTCACAATCCAGATCGTTTTTCCTGGACATAATGCATCCTACTTTACTTAATTTCTAAGGTAGAACTTGTACAAATTCAAAGCAGACTGCTTCTTCCTCTCCTGTCCTCCAGCCTATTAGTTATCCATATGAATCTCAATACATCCAGAAAAGCTGCCTTTTGCTTTTTGGCTTTAAGAGGTGGGAATTACTTCTGAAGAAATTTATAAATATTTGCTCTGAATGCCTGAACAAATGAGTTATTTCCTGTGACTTGCCTCTCGATACCTTAAATCTGTTAGCGTTTTGGCATCAGATCCTCCGTTCCCTCAGTGCCTCAGATCACAGTGTGAATTGATGGCTTATGAAAAAAAGGACAAAGTAATCTCTGGAAATACTGAGAACTAAGAAAAAATAATGAAATAAAAATAGAAACAAAAGCAACTGAGGCTCATCTGGAAGCAGAGACTGGACTGGAGAAGTGTTAGCCATTCCTGGTGGCTCTATTGTTCTGGTGCTTTTACTGTTGTCCTTCCTACACCTCCAAAGGGCAGGTTTAGAAAGGCTTCATGTCTGCGGGTTCTCTCCTGGCTCTCAGGCTGCTACTTGGGATTTATGAGAGCCTCTCTGCAGAGAGGTCAAAACATACCCAGGGGGAGAATAAACAATTTGGTGCTTTTACGGCCGCTTCTCCACCCTCCAGCCGGGGTTTTGCTCCAGCTTCACTCCCTTAGCTCCGGTGAGGCGCAGGGCCAGCCTGTGCCTGTTAGCGTGCACGTCTCCCAGTTACATGTGAAAAATATATTTACTGGACACTGAAAATTGGCAGTAGGTGCATTTACTGTGCTTAAAAGCCAGGCTTGGAGGATGTCTGCTATCCAGCGCTGGGGGTGGGGAGCAACCAATGGAGAAGATAAAAGCATTATTCTCTCATGTCGGGACTAAGTTCCCCCTTCAAAACCAGATCCACAGTTCCCCGTAAATCAGCGAAAATTCTAACTGTGAATTGCAGGGGCTGGACATCCCTCAGACAACATGAGTGCACACAAATCCTCATCCTGCTCTGGAGCAACCCAACAACTGCCCAGAACAAGATCATTTAAAGAGAGAGGAAATATATCTACATCAGCTAGATTCAGTCTTTCCTAAAATGACTACACTCCAGAAGCACTAACAAAGGAGCAGATGTAAGATTTTCTGTGACTTATCTCGAAGGCAATTATTTATAAATCTCGATTCATTACATGCGAAGCCTAAATTAATATCCTGGTTTAACAACAGAATTGTATATGAAGACTTGCACATTGCAATCAATAGTGCATGTGAGGCATTTTGCTTTATAGATTATTTTTGACAGCATGAAGGAATTTTGCCCCTTTTGAATATTTTAGGCAGAAAAATAATTTTATCAAAGAAAAACCCTTGTCTAAGGACAGTTCCTGCTGTGTGATCTTTTATCTAGCTGCTTCTCAAGGCTTCTGAGGAGCCAGGGAAAGACAGCACTGGGTTGAGAATTGCGCAGAACAAGCATAGATCCAGACGCACGTGTGCACACACACATGCACAGAAAATTGTGAAGCATGGTCTTCTCTCTCTCCTCCTGCCCGTAATAAAATAAAATTAAATGGCATGAGTCCCTAAAGATTAACATTCCCCAGACTTAGCTATTTTGCTTATCCAAAAGACATCTCTTGGTTGCCAGAGGCAGTGCAAACGAGGAATGACAGGACGGCTGGTATGGTACGGAGTAGTTTTGTCTGTGCTGCAATCTCTGCTACATCAGCTACATATTTGAAGAAGCAGTGATGTTATTTACGCCGTGTATGTCACAAATTCTTGCTCAAAGCATCAGAAAATTCATGTTTGGAGGCTGGTATTTTTTCACTCCGCCCCTCTACCCAGACACTAATTGTTCTTGCTTTTTAACAACAGTCAGCAAAGTACAGGAATTTAATTTAAGCTGTCAGTCAAAAGTAATAGAAGAACTAGAAGGCCTGACACTGCTTCTTTTCTTCATGCTGAGTAAAGCTATGTTAGGGTGTATTTTCCAACAGGAATGAGGAAGGAAGGACTAGGGCCAGGATAATTAGCAATCTAGCCTTATCTAGGACAAATATTATGAGGGAATAAAGCCATTAAAATATGCGGCTTATTTGCTGATGCTAGAGCAGATGATGCAGCTTCTTTTCATGGGAATTAAAAAATAATCAAGGCAATAGAAATTGTGTTCTGTGTTGTTACAGAATCTGGCAGGAACTCTGCTTTCACCAGAGGCAGGGAAGTTGAACTCAAAACGGGAGATGTCAAATAAATGTCCACAACTGTACACGATGCTGGCCGTAGCTGGAAACCTGACTGACCGAGTGGGGCGATGCAGAGCTGTGGGTACTGGTTACCTGGAGACCATCCCTCAGTCCCGTGGGAGAATCAGGATTCTCCTTCCAAGTTCCCCAGGGCTCCTACATCCAAACCCAGCTCTGGAGGAGCCCACTGCAGTGGAGTAGACAAGTGAAGTTCAGCAAGGTGGATCCATCCTTGTGCCCCCAAGGGGCACCCACTGAAGATGGGGGGAGGGAGGTTCTGGCTCAGGATGGGGTGCTGGGACTGTCCCCAGCATCAGGGACCCTAATACGGAGGAGCTTGTGTGCAGGAAAGAGAGAGGAAGCTGCCTCGTGCCTCTTCTACTCCTCATCACATTAATACTGGAGGGTCTTTCAGGCTATTCTCCTCCCCTATTGCCATGTTTTTTCTCCTGCCTGTCCTTCCTTTTATGATTTCAAGAAGTGGTGTCTGGTTTTATTGTCTGCTTTGAGATTCATTCCCTATATGGCATAGGAGGGTGACATCTATAAAAAGCTATACGTCCATCTATGTATCTTATAGATGAAAAAATAACTCAGCCTTAAACGAGACGCAATGCAACTCTTGATTAAATTGCCACATCAGTTATGTTTGACATGACCTTGAATACCAAGAAACTAGAACAAATATTAATTTAAAAAGAAAGCTACATGCAAATAGAAAGGATGATATTAATGTACCAGGTGGCAATAGGCTTCAATCGTTTTGGTTGAGATACTCAGTTTGACTCCTTCAGTTACTTTGTCAAAGGGCCACAAGTCTAACTCGTTTTTTACTTCTAGTGCTCTGGGACTCGTTATTTGGCATTCACAGTGTTATTAATTCTGACTGCCTGAACATTTTCATTATCAGAGGGAAAGAAGGAAACCAAAGATTACTTATCAGCCATTGTTCCCATTTAGGTGTTCCTCTGAGACTTCCTTTTGACTGGAATGCATTTCATTAATTCGGACGACATTGTGGCATGGATGTCTAATTAGATCTGCTTAATGGATTTCATGTCACAGAGGCCTGTAAATCTTTCCGTGAAAGACAAGGTTTGCATTGAGAGATCCTATCTGCTTTTTATACTTTCAGATACAATTGAAAGTAACGGACGCAAATTTCAGTTTCTCTAAAAAAAAACCCCTGTAATACTTCGCTGCAAAAACTTTTCCCTTCTTACCTCTTCAGACACTCAGAGCTATGAAGATCTGACCACAGCAGTTTCTTCATGGCCTTCATGTATTAGCAGTCACTTGTTTTTCACTAAGAGCTTTTGCCACATCTATATTTTTCTTATTTCTTCCAGAATTTCAGTCTTCTGACATTCACCTGTTTTTTACAACCCACTGCATGTTATATCCTATGAATGTTTATATTCAATTTTGCTTGTTCAGAGGTGGAAGGGATCCCAGATGGGGTTTCTTCGCTCAAACATCATCTTATCCTAGAGCTTAAGAAATGCTACTATGGACACTGTGATTTTTGTGTTACTGCCTATTTGACTTGAATGAGTGTTCAGCAGTTGCATACACTTGTCAATTTGTACACCCAACACCACCGTTAAAATACACATTCTTCCATTTAAAAATCTTTAGGTAGAGTCCTAAAATCTTCAGAGAGAGAGGAGTTGCTGTGCTTGGCTTGCTGGCTCGCCTGTTCTCCCGAGAGCAGCGCAGAACATGCACCCACAGGCCACTTCCATCCTTCAGCTTAAGCTTTATTTTTCTGATGCTGGAGGTATTTAAAGTAACTGACAATGCAGTTTCCACCTAATGTATTAGACACTGCATAGGAATCTGTAGCTAATTGCCCAATACTAGTATAATCTGCAAAACATGCAAAATATATTGCTATGATTTGGAAAAATCCAGTTCTTGTAATAACTAGTTTGGTGTTATATTCCTTGAGGTCCTAGGATGTTTTTTAGGAACTGCAGATCTTCTGTTTTTTGGCACATACTCCAAAATTCTGGATCAGTCCTGCAAGCTATCTCATAAACTTCCAACCTCTCTTTTAATGTTGCTGAATACGCAGCTTCAGCTATATCTCATGGCACGTTGCATGGGTTTATTCCTGGTAGCACCAAACCCCCATATCCTAACCCGCTTCTGTATGACTCTACCTTAACAAAGACCTCTCTTCATGTGTGTATTTGTAAGCCATCAAAATTGCCTTTTCTATATGCAAAAAGGACAGTATTGTGGTATATTCTTGAAAAAATGGGCCTTCTGTTGTGGAAAACTTTCTTAGCTGGAAAGACTAGAAATTAATTCTCACAAAGAGTTTTGTTTCGCAAAGAACTGGGGAAGAGATAAATCAACTCCTACCCTCTCAAGAGATAGATTTTTTTTTAAGCACAGCCAGGTATATGTCAAAACTGCTTTTAACAAGTCTCAATTTTCCAGTATCTCAACACTGATTTCCAAAGGTTAGATAACAAGAGATCTCTAAAAATCAAACTGTTTAAGATGTTTGGAATTTGGCACCTGAAAACAGAAGCTGCAGAAGTGTTTTCCTTGTGAACAATTTATTTTGAATTTTGATTAGTTTATGCTTATTAAGATTCAAAATTAAGCACATCTGATACCTAGTAAAGTCACACCTTAAAATAACATCACCTTTGTATTTTGCAAAATTCCATCCTTCCCCAAGTCCAAATCAGGAAATAAACTTCCCTAGTGCACACCATGTTATATCCTTTGCAATATTGATAATAGTTATTCAAAATTACATCTTTTCATGGTCCCTCACAGAGATATAAATGAAAGAGGGTTTTGGTATACAGAAGCTCAACCGTGCAGATTTGTAAAAAGTAAGCACATGCTGATATAGTAAAATCTTTAAACTGGGTAAGCTGGAAACTGGTTGCCACGCTTAACCATTATCCCCAGACACAAAGCCCATCAAGGGTTCAACTTCGGTCCACATCAGTAATGACTAAAAGCTATTAGCATACATAACGGCTGCTCGGTGGCCTATGGGAAATGAACGGATGGTCTCCGCTCAGTTTGGGCAGGACGGGTGGCCACATCACAGGAAATGCCCCCAGCATCCCACAAGGAGGAGATGGAGTTGCTCTCTCCTCCTGAAAAGCCCCTTCCTCCCAAGCCGTACCCGGCAAGTGGACAAACAGACATTTCTCACTATCGATTAGCTACTTCTCTCAAATTCAAAGCTCACTTCTAGGAGGGAGGAAGAAAAAAGTCTGGAGCCTCCTGATAAGCCCCAAGGATTAATAAAGGCAGTTTGGTTTACAGGATAAAGTAGAGCCTTTATCACCTGCAGTTCAATCTACCAACTTAAAAATACATGAAATCACAGAACTGGCTTCAACATCACATGAAATAAAAAGCTAAAATAAAGTCTGTGTTTGGAGAAGTATTTCTAAAAGATAAAGAAAGGATACCCAAGACTGAAGGTCATGCTAGGAATTTCTCCCACCCTACAAAGCTTAAAGTATTGAATATAGCATTGTAGTGACAGAGAGCATAGCAGTTGTCAGAGATTTTCTTTAAGAACATAGACGAGGCAGAGGGATGGGGCAGGACAGAATCTCAGCTTTGCAGAAGTGGAGCGAGTTATAAGCTTTCAAATTATCTTCTGTTTGCCTGCTGCTTTGGACACTGTAATTTTTTCCTAAAACTTAAAACCTCCTTCTAAGCTTCCGGATTCTTCAGGGTGCAATTTATCACAACCTCACTTTATTGTGAAATGCACTAAAGCATCAGGGCGAAAAGGGAAGATGAACTCTGTTTAATCCCTCTGTTGCACTGCAGCAAGAGCAAGCAAGCAGGGAGTTTACGAAGAAGGCAGGAAAAGAAATGGAAATGGAGTAATCTCATTGCAACTGGGTTTGGAGCTCCTGAAAAGGCAGTAATAAGCTTCTAGAACACAGCTGTTTGGTCGTAGAGTAGAAAAGCACTTCCAACCTCAACATGACATCGTTCAGCATCTCCTTAACTGGCAAGGCGAAGAACACGCTGTTATTTTACACGGCTATGAAGTACATGCCACAAGAGATTTTAGCTGCAGCGAGGGCCAAGTACAGACATCAAAGGCTAGCATTTGGATGCAAAGAACTGAGAAATGCACTTTATTTCTCATAATGAGAAAACGCGACTTACGCTTTATCAACCCCGAGCTTCTAATAGGAGTTACATAACGAAAAGCCCTGCTGACTGCCAAACAGCTATCAAATATTAAAGAGACAAGCAAGAGCTCTGAAAGGGGTTTGTATGGTCACAGCATGGCTGCCTTAAGGTGCACGTGTGTGTGCATGTGCCTCTGCGTATGTGAGCAAGAGAGTCTTCATAGCAGAAGAGAGTCTTCAAGACTCAAGCAAGAGAGTCTTCAAGTCAGATAATAAATGCATAAACCACCCCTCTCTGTGTTTCATTCCCACCATTCCCAGTTGCCCCAGGAGGCAGGTGCCCCAGGGGCGATGAGCAGGAAGGGAAAGAATTGGGTTGAGTTTGCTCATTAAGTTAATGGGCTGCCAAGGATGGGCTGTTAATAAGCCCAAGCCCCTAAATCCTACAGGCAATGTGGCCTGTTAGAGATAGCAGTGGTATCAATAGCAGTGGTATCAATCCTCCCAATAACAGGGACTTTTTGAGATCCAGTGATGGAAAAACATAAAAATGTTAGCTTTTCCCTAAAACACTAGTTGCTTGCTGGCCCCTGATTAAAGTAAATCTTGAAGGTTTTCCTAGAGAGGAGGAAGGGAAAAGGAGGCTGCCTCTTGGATTCCTGATGCTTGGAGTTGACCATGTTGGGGTTGTGCCTAGAAGAACCAAATCAAACATCAGGAAGAAGATGAAATGCTGGGGGAAAACTGTTGGGCATCCTCAAGACTAAACTTCAGTTTAAATATACTTTCTTGTAGTGCTGAGTTAGCAGGGAGGTAAGCCCTCCTGACAGTGGATGAGGCTTTTCAAGTGGATAAAAGACCTGGAAGGCAAAGAGAAGTGGGATGTTTCTACTGACTTCCAGGTGGTTTTGTAATAAGATGAAGTATAATTTGATTCCTTTTGTACTCTCTGCTGACATAGCCATTTTCATAGAGGGAATAAAAACAACTTCAGGACTTGTGGGGAGCAAGACAGAACTGCTGACTGCTTGATTTCAAGTAGTTCACCAAGCAGCATAGCCTAGTCAAAAAGCATACTGGACACGTACATAAAGAAATGCACTACAATCAACTATACTTTTGAATTTTTTGGTTCTGGAGAAAAGGGCAAGGAAAAAATAAGGGAAAAAAGTGAAGCTGAAGAGTATTAGAAATATTACACCAATATAAACAATGTAAAAAAAAATTTTTAGAGAGTGTCCCAATCAATGAAAATTAAATTCAGAGCTGAACTCGAACAATGTCACTATCAGGTAAGTTGAGATCTGAGTGTAAGAAAGATGTTACTATAGGCTCTATCTTATTGAAAAACAGAAAGGATTTATTACAAAACATGTTTAAATTGTACCTGCTTTGACAAAATATAGACATGTATTGAATAACCCAGGATCTGGTACATGTTTATATTAAGGTTGGTAACATTATTGTGGAAGAACTTTATTTTGTTTATGTACTGTGGAGCATCATGTGTATATGTGTGTGTGTGTGTGTGTGTGTGTGTGAAGTTTCTTAATTTATCCAGAAACCTTTGCAAGAAGCAAGGTTGCTAGTGAATTTCTGAAACTCTTCCTAGTAAAAGTATTTTCAATTACTAAGAAAAAAATAAGATTAATCTGTTAGTGGCTAATGTCACCAACAATTTGGTAGGGAGCACTTCATGAACAAGAAAAAGAAGGTAGTCCCATATTCACATTTTCAAGATAATTAAAAATCAGATCTAAACTATCTGTTTACATGACTCCCAAGAACCCCAACAGAAGCAAAAGAAAAAAGCCAGTGAGAAAAAGTATGCTAATGTGTCCTCCTTTGGAAGATAACTAATGAATAAACAAAAACCAGTCAATTGAAAGCAGCAATGTTTCAGAAAATTGGAGAAATTATCCCATGAGAGTCTCCCCAGCATGCTTAGCAATATCTTGCATGGGTTCTGGCCATTCAGATGAAGCTGCTCTTTAACTGATCATTTCTAACATCCTGCCTAAAACCCAGAATCAGGTATCAAAAGTTGCCCATCTCATGATCCGCCTTTGAAGCAACTAGGTCCCAGAATACAGTCTCTTTTCCTCTAAATGAGTTTCTTCCCAATTTTTAATATTTTTATTTTTTGCCACATCCATACAACATGACCTACCAAGAACCACCTTAAACCAGACCTCTGGGACAAAGGGATCCAGCCCTGCAGAGGACTGGGAGCAGCATGGCCCATGGCCAAGGTCATGCTGGGCATGACGGCTCCCACTTCCACAGCCCCCTCCTTGCAGATCCACACCCCATCCCAGACAATGCCCACTCTGGAGCAAACCACACAGTTTGTGAAGCAACATGTTCTCACCTCTTCAGCATATTAGTCCAATTTATGTTAAACTAATGGTCCAAAGATCTAAGTTCAAGGATTAATGCCATATTTATGTAAACAGTGACAAGCCTTTTGCAGGAAACGAAAGGCCACCAACCTACAGCTAGGTTTAATTTGGCAGTGCTTGCCATGAATAAATGCACTTTAATGCCAACTTCTGGCATCACAGCTACTCACACTCGGTTTTATAATTCAGCCAGTGTTAGTCCTTTCATCAAGCAGTTCAATATGCAATGCTTTTTAAATTTTTTTTCCTCAAAATTGTCTGTGCCTTTGGGATTTCTTTGGATTGGTTTTCAATAGAAATAAGCCATGCTATGAACGGGGTATTAAAGGACAGACTGGTGACAGAGTGACCTCTACCTTGTAGGGTTATAGTCAAGAGACACCAATAAAGAGAGGACAAAGAAAAGTGTGGGTTTTAGCTACCTTTTGGGCACTTTTAAGCGAAGTGCCAATTATCCCCTGAAACTCAGGTATTAGACTTAAATCAGCCAAATAAAAGGAAAAGTCCAATGATAACAGTGCAGTGATCGACAGCAGGCAACTCCACATTAAGCAACATACTGGGGCCCTGACTTTCTGCAAATATCTGCAGAGGATTCCCATATTGCTTTGCCCTTCATGTGTTAGAGGGTGCCCTGCTTAACAGCAAGAGGTACCATTCACAGAATCACAGAACTGTTTAGATTGGAAAGGACCTTAACAATCATTGAGTCCAACCATATATTGCTGTGGTCTCTCATGCCTCCCTGGAATATGATCAAAGACCCAACAAGTAATTTTTGTAGTTCCACATAGTTGCAGTCTGAGTATCAACTCTTCTTTCAGGCACAACTATTTGTACTTGATTGTTTTCAACAGTGCATTAAAAGCCAGCTGGAGCAGGAAGGAAGGATACTACAGAGGATATACATACTTTTTAATCCAGACAGGTTAAACCCACAGCCCTATTATGCCTAGCACTTCAGAGACATTAAGTAAACCTTCACTGAACATCTATCTTAAAAACCGTCAGTTATGCTTCATTTGTACTATCCCTCTTTAGTTCCATGTAGTAAGGTATGACTTTTCCTGTAATAACGCTGCAAAAAAATTAACAGTTCCCCTAATTACCCACCATAGCTGCAGGGTGCAGAGCACAGGTCAGGCTGCAGCACTGGCGGTCACCATCCAATTGCTCTCCTGCCATTGGTGCTCTGTCTCTAACTGTCCCTATTCTCTTCCTCTCTTTTTAATTTTCTTTTCCTCTAGCATATATCTTTTTTTTCCTAAGTCATTGCTTTTCCTTTGCCCACGCATAGCTATTGTATGAGCTTGGGCTGATATCTGGGTTTAATTAACCATACTTGTATAATGTAGCAATACAATTTCGATATGACTGCTATGTTAAGAATAGTGGAGTAATATAATGGTCTACTGAAGCGTAGCATTGTCTGTTAAATTGAAGGTGCAGCATCTCCTAAAACACAGCAAGCAAAGCCACCCACATACTTCATGTACTATTAAAACACCCTTATTCAATTTCACTCTCAAATAGACTTCTGAAAAGAAAAACTGTATCTTGTAAAAACATAAGGTGGCCTGAAACCAAATGCATATTGGTTTATGATGAAAAAATGCCCTCCTGTCACCAGCTGGAAACATTATCCACTCAGCACAGAAAAAGTGTCGAGACAAAGGACTGCAGCAAAGAAATCCATGTCTTGAGATTGGTGTGAGAAATGTTAAAGCTTATGAACATGGGGACACATTGCTTGATACCTCTGGATACTTTCTCAGATTTTTTTTCATTTTCATGATCTCTAATGTGCTGAGTGTGCACACACACATATTGGAAAAAATGCTGCATATTTCTCAACTACTCCGTGTTGATCAACACATGTCAAAATGCTTCTCTGTCCAGGAACACAGGTAACATTTTTGCTGCCGTAGCCAAAAGAAAAATCACACCACTGAAGTTGCATGTGTAGATGAAGTTAGGTTGACAAAGGAGGGATTATATTTAGGCAAATTTTGTTTACACATAGTTAGGGATGTTTAAAATCCTCAGGGATCTGAGTGCTGGAGCAAACTTGGAAACGAACATTCCTGCCCTTGCCTGCAGTAGGATCAGCACAGTGCTCTCAGGAAAACTCTGCTTCTTTATGAAAACAGGCAACATCTTCCCTTCCTGCAACCTGTTCTAAAACAAAACCAAGCGGTTTGGCATTTTCCACACCAGCTCAGTAGTTAGGGTGTTAAATCAGAATAGGAACAGACATGTATACGTCCCTGCTCTGCCTCAGTTCAACCCAGGCATCTGAGCATTTGTCTCTCAGGTCTCATGGAAGGGTCCTAAAAGTAAATTATAGAATATTTCAGAATTGAAGGGGACCCACAAGGATCATTGAGTCCAACTCCCTGCCCCACATCTGTGAAACACAAGATTGGCTGTGCCATAAAAGTAGCCCACTTTGTGGAGACAGAACCCACATAGGACACCGTGGTCCAGGCCAGGCCAGTACAAAACCCCACAGAAGGATGTGGGAGAGCTACAGCAGGAGATACCAAAAGACAACCAAAGAGGAACAGCATGTTGATTGTGGGGAGTGAATCAACACAGATCTCATGATCATGATAATCCTACAAAAACTTCTGAACCCCTTAACTGTTTCCCCACAATAGCCAAACATGTCTCCTTTAACCACACTATTACCTCAGTGGCAAGTCTCAGGACGTGCCTGGCCATATCAGCCAGCAGTGGTCACTACAGGCAGGTGTGGTGCACCTGTCACACAAACCAACACTGACAGAGACCTTCAGGACTCCACATCACATATCCCCAAAGAGCTTTAATACCTAGCAGTGGACGCTCTGGGATGCCAATTGAAGGAGATCTGGAGACACAGATTAAGGAATGAAAACCTTAAAAATAGGTTGAAAAGTGAGGTCTTTCTAATCTCAACTATCAGACTATAGCATGTTTTTTTCACCTTCCGGCAGGTGGGCCCAGACACTGTTGCCTTTCTCCATGACTACTCCCTTAGCATCATTTCTGTGAATCTCCCTCTGTATTTGCAGCAAGATCATTCAGTGACTGGCAACACTCTTCCAGCTACAGGATTTCAAATTGGGAAAATCAAAGACTCCACTAGCCATTCTGGACATGGCCAGGGTGGACAACAGGGCCTCCCAGTATTTGCCTTCCTATTTTATTCAAAAGCAGAAACTGCCAGTCTGGCTGCAAGACAATCCTAAAACACGTTTGCAACAACATTGCGGGGCACGAGGAAAATGTTCTGCTTTCTCCTTGTTGATCTGTATCATAGTAATAAGAGAAATATAACATTTAAGCCACTTTGGTGAGATATCTCATGGATTACAGAATGTCCCAGAAAGCACCTGCATGGCACCTGTCCAAGTGCTCCAACACGGATCATGAAGCACTTTGTGAAGTGCTTGACAAGCAGCAGAGCTGCGGTGCAGCTGGACTGACACTTGCCTGTTGAACATCCAGCAACCAGTAAATGCTGTTTGATTTTGTATCCAGAATCCTGAAATTCAGGGATGTCTGGGCTTGCTGCTGTTAATGTTTTACGGCCCATCAGCAGGTGTGCCACAGGCTCCTGTACGATATAGCAAGCCTGGCTGGTGGCACATCTTTCCTTTGTAAAGCTGGGACTTTTTCCAGTGCCAGGGTGACATATACAGGACCATGCAGTAAGGATGAGATAGGAGTGATCACACGGTATATTCAGCCAAAAAGCACTTCATAAAGCCTAAGAGCCATCTAAATCCGGCCTGCTGCATTTTGCCACCTTAAAGTCGGCATTCAAAGGCAAAACCCCTCCGATCACAGGACACTCCACGTTCCAGATGAAGCTCCAATTAGTTTCATTAGGGCAGCTGGCAGCCAGCATGGGCCTTCCAAGCCACAAACCCTGTAGCTGGCAGTGCAGCTTTATCTTTGCTCTGAGACGTTACCAGAGTATGACCGAAGAGCAAAACCCAGTGTTGAAGTGCCTCCATACTTCTCCTGTCATTGGAAAACTGCCTGCAAACCGGTTTCCCTTTTTTTTCTTTCTTTTTTTTGCCCAGCACAGGTGCTGGAAGGCTTTTAGAAATACACGAGCAAATGCTTTCACCAGCTTTACGCTTTTCTGATTTGAGCTTTTGTCCATGAAGCAAAATCCCTACTATTGAGAATCTGTGCTCCTCTATTCTACTACTCCACAAGCTATTACATAGCAGCCTTTATTGGAGACAACGGGACAGGCCATGATTAGTGTTGAAGGCATGGAAGTACAGACGGATTAATTCTGCTCTAGCAAATAAAGTTTGCCTGGAGTGATGTAGAGGAAGACACTTTTGCCTGCTTCTGCTCTTCAGCTGAGGGAATAAGATAGGGAAGTATGACCACTAGGTGCCTGGGGAAAAAATGTATGTTAGCACCCTATTCGGAAATAGTCAATATGGCTCAATAAAAGAGTAGTTTAGGGAACATAAGACACTCCATTTTGTATTTTGTGGACAATAACACCCAGCTTTCACTTTCTGATTTATGGGTTTGCTTCAAGGTATTCAGTGCTAGCTTTACAGCCCCGTTAAACATGATTTGTACTATTCTGGAAGCCCAGAAAGGATTCAGAATAGACAACTGAGGATTCATTTCACACCAGGAAATTCTCATTTGGCACAAGACCAACACGGCCAGCTGTATGCAGTGTATGGGACCTGTCAGGGATACTGCTGAGCAAAAAAGGCATGATCAGAATACAAATTACAGCAACCAAGTCGTTGGTTTTTAAGGTCCCTGCCTCCATCTCAGTTATCTTTGGGTCTAGCACTGACTGGTGCTGGTGATTTCTAGTACAGCTGCCTTGGAAGGGAGCATGATGAAGGATGAAACCACAGCCCATGACTTGGTGTGATAAATAAAATACCAGAGAACATGCTCTCCACAGCAGCGGGTGGAAAGCTGGGTGCAGAAGGCACCGTTCTACCAAACTAATAAGCTTCTCCCCAGTATGTGGTTGGCACCAGGGCCAAGCTGCCATTGTGCCATGCGAGCTTCCGCCAACAGCGGGTTTGGCAGCGTAGCTGTGCCCGCACCAGGAACTTGGGCTGGCAAAGCCCTGCCAGCCACAAATCATACCTTATCACAGCTCAGCTCAACAAAGTTATACTGGCAAGAAGTCCCAGGGTAGAACAGGGCCAAGTCTTGTTAGAGAGCTGTTCTATTAGACGATTAGGATGATTAAAATTCTTAAAACTTGTGAGCTGACTAGACTTTGAGTACTGAAGTACACCTCAAGCCACCATTATCATCTGATACTGAAACTCAGTCTGTTCTTAAAAGAAGCATAATCCTGCACATCATGTCAAACACTTGTGCTACCTTCTGAGAAATACAGCCCTGGCTGGAATTTGAGTCACCAAGGGGCTGGGGATGTGAAGTGCCCAAACTATTGCTGCACCATAGCATGGCTTTGGAGTGATAAGCTCCAATTTTCTGGTATCTGTATCTTTGTTTTCTTGTGAAGGCAGATAATTTCCACACAAACACTTTGGCCAAAATCCCAATGTTTTCACAAAAATTGCTTTTACAAACATTTTTCAGCCTTTTCCATTAAGCATGCACATTCAACTTGCAAAACAAGACTGTAAAGCAATGCCCAACTGCCAGCCATGTGCTTCCTTAGATTAGAGATCATTGTGACCAGAGATAAAAGTGAAAGAACCAGCCTGGTTAGCTCAGCAATTTTGGACCAGATTCGTAGACAAAAGAAACTTAAATTTATTTAACTTGTTACACATTTACTCCAAACTTTCCACTACCTGAACATGTCAAACATCCTCTTCTCCTTACATTGTCCCACTACTCTCTTTGCAGTGAGCTCTTCTTTACGTTTGTTTTGCTGTGATTCAGCACCGCACGGCTATACTTCTAAATAAAAGAAAGCCAGGGAGTGAGGCCAAATGCTAGCTCATGATGGCTCACCTCCCTGTGCTATTTGCCCACTGCCTGCTCTTTTCTGGCCTCCTCAAGACAGTCTCTGGACGTGGTCTTGGAATATGTTGCTGCACCTCCTAAAGGTGGCATTGTGAAGACTGCCCCAGATTTGTCTGTGTCCTCCTTTCAGAGCTCCCTCTCTAACGTTGTACCAGGATGTCATTGTGAGAGTCCTCAAATGCTACGTGTGCTCTCTTTCACAGTTCCAAGGCACTAAACACACGTCTTCCATTTCATGTTACCAAAACATCACCCTGGTGCTCCCAGAAACCTGGAACTAAAAGATGCGCAACAAATAAGGTGCCTTCCAGCCTAGGCCATTCTATGAGTCTATGAAATAACGATTACGTCTTAGGACCACCAAAGACCGTACGGGAGCTCAAAGGAGATTTGGGGCTGAGGGCTATGTGGTGTGGGTGTGGCCTCCTAAAGGGCTCCTTACGTCTGAGGAGGGTAGAGGAGGAGAGCAATCTCTGTCTAAAATGGAAGCATTTAGCTTATACAGATGTTGTTGCTGGTCCACAGAGCTGAGCATCCCCAAGTCACTGCCCCAGCACTGCCTCAACTGGCTGAACGCTTGCATATGGGCAGACCTGCAAAGCTGCACATCTGGAAGTGTTTGTGTGAAGATGGTTGGAGGTAGTTTGGAGTGTTTGGAGATGGTTCTCCTGCGATGTTACAGTCTGAGAACGCACTTTGGTGTGTGCAAAAATCCCTCCGACCACCTATCACTTCACATCCACACTTGCTTTTCCAAGAATGTTTTTTAAAAAAATATTAAAGACTACCTTACTATTACAAGTTATGCATGAAAGATAGCCTGCAATATCAAGAACAAATACATGCTCGAGAACTTTTACCAACTCCAAAAGGTTCTGCAGATAATCATCTACGTTCAAGAAAAACAGTAATATGATATACAAATGACATTCTGAGAAAGAAAACCGCATTAACTAACTTAACAAGAGCTGCTCTACAGGAAAATATAGTTAGACTCTGCCATCTCCTAATTTTATTTTCAAAATAACCTTCTTTTTTACCAAACATTTTTAATTTTAATCTTTTGTTGTTGTTAGTGTTGTCTGCTATTCCCATAGCAATAAAAAAATGTAATGAGACCATGTGTGTGTTAAAAATAACCAACTACTTCAGCAAGTTATTCTAGCTTCAGGTTTTTAAAATGTCTGCATTAATGTCCATTAAGATACCAACTAGCTCAAACAGATCGACATGGTCAAGAAAAGTCCTTAAAATTAAGTTTCTTATTGATCTCCAATTTAATTTTAAAAGGCTATATATTAATGGGTGACAGCTTAAAAGTCTACTTAATATCCACATTCCTGTATTTTTTTGTGCATGACTGAGGAATGGAAGAGATAACAAAGACTCAATATTTTTCTCTTCAAAACTAAAAATAATCTCCATTAGGTAATGTTAACATCTTGTCAAATTAGGAGTTTCAATTATTCCAAAACAATAGTTCAGCTAAAGGGCAGTCAAAATACATTTTTTTAGATGTAGATATTTTCATGTTGTTACTTTCTAAAAGCATTTCATAGGAAGGGATTCAAAAACTTTAGGCAGTCTAGCGCGTTCTCTATTTGAAAAGCCCATCTATGACAAATGAGCTTCAGTATAGACATTGGGACACATGTGACTTTTTGAAGATTTGAAGAAAACTTATCATATTTACAGCACATCCAACTTCATGCTTTATTAGTGTGACCCCAGTTTTCATAAAGTGTGAAAACGGACCTCTAATGTGAAATCTACTTGGCATTTCAGCCTTTCAGCTGCAATCCTACTGCTGAATGAAGAATGTAAATTGCTTCCCCAGTTTCATTCTCCTGATGATCAGTGTGCAGCTGGAGTACTTCTAGCTTATTAATAACACTCATTTGAACTAATATTTTTAACAGAGCTTAAATATCACAATGTATTACTATTTCTTCCCCTCATCATGCAGAGGTAGGTTTAAGTCATCTGCTGAAACTCATATTCAGAATGCCTCCACGGTGGAGGTTCCACACACAAGCCATGACTAAAGGAGATACCAGCATGGGTAAAACCCACTCCTGTGGGCTTTCGCCTTCCATCAGCACTCACATCTCTACGAAAGAAATAAAATGTCATGAGAAGAAGAAAAGTGAAGGTCAACAATAGTGCTGTGGGTAACCAAGGGCCAAAACCTGTGTGGGGATGAGAAAAGCAGTCATGGAGAGGAGGCATCAAGGAAAGAAGGAAGGATTTGGGCTCCTGTGGCACGGCTCAAAGCCGCGGGGACTTCACTGACTTCAGAGGGCTGCAAGCCAGTTCCTTACGAGGAAGCAAGGAGGACTGGCACGGCAGTGTGAAAAGAAACTACAACCTGTTATTATGAAAGGCAATTGTCACAGATGAAGTGTCACATTCAGCAGGCGGAGCTGCGTTGCGGTGTCACGTGAAGCACACTGCACTGTCCTCCCCATGCTTGCAAAGAAATTGCCCACCAAAGTGGGTTTCAATCACTAAGTCCTCCCAGAAAGCAGTTTTAATTGTGTGCATTCAGATAAGCAATTATACTTCGGGCTATTATGCCAGTTACCCAAAAACAATATAGTCATCTCACTGACAGATAAAACACACGGTGCCAAGCTCCTTATAGCAACAGGACAGGCTATTAGTCCCATTCAGTTTTGATGATATAATGCCATCTAATATATTTTTGTCCACATTACTGACAATTAATGCAGCCTGCACACTGAGAGGGAAAGCTTTGTGTTCAAGGGGAGTAAAATTTCCATGTAAATGTGGGACAAAGGTTCCAAATGGATGACAAGCCTGAAAAGGAAAGATTTACTACTGAACATGCATTTTGCCAAAGTGATTTTTTTTTTTTAATAGTGGTAATAGCAGAGAAATGTCCTGTCTGTTAACTAATTGGATTTCTGCAATTCAGGCACCCTAATTTATACTGAAATGGTTTGCCCGCCTTCCCTCTTTTCAGCCTGGCAGATGGACTAGGCAAAAAATGTGAAATTCATGCAGTCATTGCTACTGGTAGCCCACTTAATTCACGGGCCTTTGTCAAAACTTCTTTAGTCAAGATTAAAAGAGAGGGTACCATATCTATCATAACCATCTGGACTGAAATTTGCCAATCTGGACTGATTGGACAGAAGCCTAAGCTGTACTAAAGAGCAAAACCGTGTTTGGGCTCAGTGGAATGAATTCAAGCAAAATGGAGACAAGGTGCCTGAGGAGCTGGACACAAAGAGCCCCGCTCTCTTCTCCTCAGCTCTTCTGCTGTTTACACACCTAGAAATGGGCAAGTGAAAAATGCGAATCAAGATGTTAGCATTTTATATCTCTCTTTTTTTTTTTTTGACAACTGGCAGCATTTATACAAAGCGGGAAGGAATTAAGAACATTGCCCATATGCTTTACTTTTAAAAATGAGAAATTGATTAGGTGATGTACTGTCAAAACATCACACTTTCACTTCTAATGAAAACATACTGCCAGTTGCTGAGCACAGTTAGCATATCGACTATGTATTTATGATTCATCAAAGCTCTGATGTGCTCAAACTGCCTCCAGCACAGGGTAAAAGAGTCAGTCTGGAGAGCTGGGGGCCAGGAGATCAGCCTGGGTTGGCCTGTGGGTAAGTTTATAGCTCATTTCGTCTGCTGGTAAGCAGGACTCTCAACAGATCCCTAGACTCCTCGTGAAAATGAGCAGCAACTGTTGAGAGAATATTCCACAGAATGATAGAATCATAGAATAGTTTGGGTTGGAAAGGACCTTAAAGATCATCTAATTCCACCCCCCCCGCCATGGGCAGGGACACCTCCCACTAGACCAGGTTGCTTAAAGCCTCATCCAGCCTGGCCTTGAATATTTCCAGGGAGAAGGCATCCAAAATTTATCCTAATACCTGATCTAAGTCTACTTTCTTTCAGTTTGAAACTGTTACCCCTTGTCCTTTCACTACACTCCCTGATAAAAAGTCCCTCCCCTTCCTTCCCGTAGGCCTCCTTTAAGTACTGGAAGGCCACTATAAGGTCTCCCCAGAGCCTTTTGTTCTCCAGGTTGAACAACCCCAACTTTCTCAGCCTGTCATCGTAGGGGAGGTGCCCCAGCTCCCTGACCATCTTTGTGGCCCTCCTCTGGACTCGCTCCAACCAATCCATGTCTTTTTTGTACTGGAGTCCCAGAGACAGACACAGCACTGCAAGTGGGGTCTCACAAGAGCAGAGTAGAGGGGAAGAATCACCTGCCTTGACCTACTGGCCACCATTCTTTTGATGCAGCCCAGGATATGATTGTCCTTCTCGGCTGTGAGCACATATTGCTGGCTCATATTCAGTTCTTCATCCTCCAACACCGCTAAGGTCTTCTCTGTAGGTCGGCTCTAAATCCACTCGTTACCCAGCCTATATTTGTGCTTGGGATTGCCCCGACCCAGGTGCAGGAACTTGCACTTGGCCTTGTTGAGCCTGAAGGGGTTTGCATGAGCCCACCTCTCAAACCTGTCCAGGTCCCTATGGATGGCATCCCTTCCCTCCGGCATGTCAACTGCACCATATAGCGTGGTGTCGTCTGCAAATTTGCTGAGGGTGCACTTGATTCCACTGTCCATGTCATTACCAAAAATGTTACACAGCACCAGTCTCAATACTTGACCCCTGAGGAATGCCACCTGTCACTGATCTCCCCTTGAATATCAAGCCATTGATCACAACTCTTTGAGCGCAACCATCTAGCTACTTCCTTATTTGTTAACACCTATATTTGCAAAAATTAGCTAAGACTTGTTTCGTCTACACATATCCCCTGAGGGCTATGCCCAGCTTTCTAACTTCCAGAGTCAAGTATCACTGCAATCTCCTCATGGAGTGGTGCTCACATGCCATCTGTGAATAGCACTGGGGAGAGTATTGGGTCTGCACTCCAATCATCTCCATGCCATGTAGATGCTTCTCCCTTGTCTTTGCCCCTCCATGACCCTGCAACTGAAGTGACTGTCTTGAGCACTGGAGGTGGCTGACAGGTATAATGTCATATTTTCAGTCATGGGCTATAGGTTTTACTCTCCAGCTTGGTTTCCCCCAGAGAGAGAAGGGATGAGTCATCTTTGGATTATACTGTGAATTTAGCAGTTCTCCCAAGCTTTTCCCAAAGGTTTGGGTGGGAGCTGGAGGGTGGGTATACTGAAGTCTACAGTGAGGACTGTCCATTTTAAACAAAATATATAGAGGTCTTTTTCTTTTAGTTAATTACACAAAACATGTTTGGATTTTAGATGGGCAAAAATAGAATACATATAAATAAATAATAAGGTTCCTGGGGCAAAATAGCTATGAAAAGTTTTCCTTTGTAATTCTTTGCTGAACAGAAAAAAATATACCAAGGTCAGACACCTGACTGGAAAAGTGAAGGCAAGCGAAGCTGCCAGGGAACACACACACTTTCCACACAGATGCTCTGTTTTCGGTTGACCAGTGCTAAACTTTTGGCAGCACACCAAGAGGTAACACATCTACAGAGGCTCTTTCCCATAAAGTGGCCAGCTCTTGGTACCCCAAGAGCTGAGCCATAATGCTTCCCTTCCCACCCGCATGCAGCTTGCAGGAAAGCTCCACCAACGCAACTGTACATAGCTTTACCATGGAGTTTCTTCAGTCATCTGCCTCTTCCATCTCATGCCAACCCTATTGCAATTCAAAAGAGAGAGAGCAAAAGATGAAACGAAGCAATGGAAGTATCATTAGAAAGGCCACTCTGCCTTTCATGGGTGCATCCATCCTCACGGGGCTGTGTAGGTAAGCAACATCTAGCCTTCCATCCTGGTAAATCTACACCACAGCATCTGCGTTTTCAAGGCTGGTGGGTAAGAAAGCAACGAGGCAGTCAGGGACAAGTTCTCTGGAGGATGGTTTTTTTGCTGACTACAAGCAAACACTTCCCAGCTGGCCAGACCTGACCCTCTCCATGGATGCCGATGCTCCATCAGAAAAGGGTTCTGGCATCCAGGCACACGTCAGGGGAGGGCGGACCCTGGCACAGGCTCCTTGTGATTAGGTGGGCCTGAAAATGCCTCTTCCTTATCTGCTGCGAGCTGTGCAGCCGTGCTCCCCAGCACCTCAGCTCCCAGCAGAAGGCATCACCGCAGGGCTCAGTTCAGAAAACGACTTGTTACCGAAAAGCGAGATCAGACTTCTCCTCTGAAATGGGTCTGACACAACACTGAATGGCAAAGAGGGTGGGGGGTCAGTGGCCACAAAACTGTTAAAACGTTAACTTTCGGGGTATTTTTAAACAGTGTCCCATGGTTGGACTTGATCTTAGAGGTCTTTTCCAACCTTAACAGTTCTATGATTCTATGATTCCAGGCAAGCTATGAAGGAGGCAATAGGACTTATCTCTTAGTGAGGAAAATTCCTTCAGGTACAACATGCCCACCTTTCATTGACTTCAGAAGAGCCAGGCTTTGAGAAGTGAGCAGCACAGAAGTAGGTATTACCTCTTTGAAATTTGTATTTATAAAAATCCACTCTTCCAGTAAATATACTTTAATACAAAATGTGATTTGCACTACACATACTTCTAACATACAGGCATGTCAAAATTTGAGCTGTATATCTTATCAGATATTCAGGGTCAAATCTGTAGGTGGCTCCACTGACTTGAATGCATTGATTTCTTTTTTCTGAAAATCTTAAGTCTAATTTTGATACATTTTCTTTTCAGAATTCACTGAGAACAGACTGACTCTGTCAAACTAAAATGTTTTTATCCACTGAACAGAACTGATAATTACTTGTTTTACGAACTGGTACATTTAGTTTTCACTCATCTGACTTGATTACATTATCAAACTTTTTTAAAGACATCATTGTATACAGTTTGGATTGCAGTAAATTAAATTTTTGCTTCTGCACCAAATCTTTGTTTCTATGAATTTTGAAGGAACAGAAGGAAAAGGTTCTATTTTGAAACAATATTGTGGAGTTTTTTTCCTAAAAATACTTTGTAATAGCTATTTTTTTAACATAACTAAGATAGCAATGACAAGTCAGAAGAACTAACACCTGGATGTATAGCTAACACTGATAGTATTATAATATGTACAGGTAAATATTTTATTTTTTTTTATTAATACAAACTAAAATGAAGTTTGTATATATTTTCACTTTATCTGTAAATGAGATTAGCAACCACTGCTTTTTCCAGAGGGATTATAGACTGCATATAAAAACAAAGCTAAGAAATAATTTAGAGTGTGAAGTACATGAAAAAGAAAACATATTCCAAAATATTTTTACTGGCATAAAATCTGGAACTCCAAATAAGGCTGGATTCTTTTTAGCTACAGAATCAGGGAAAGAAGCAAGCTTAAAATGTGTCAAGGAAAATAGGAGTCAAATGGAGAGAGATGGGGATAACAGCATGGTCAGCCAAGGTACCCACAGAGAGCTGAAGTCCTTGGAGCCAGAAGTGACCACCAGTCCAGAAAGAGAAGGCAGCAGTAATGATTTGCAGCACTCACTCCCATAGAGGACTTCCAATGTAGCAAGATGCTATTGTTCATGGTTGCTTTTTGTTGTGGTTTTTTTTTTTTCACTGAGTAAAAGGGACTGCATAGATGGAAGGAGTTTGGTACTTATGGGGAAAGCAGACAAGTAGTTATTAAGAGCCATATAAAGATAAGGTTAGACTTGGATGATATAATGTGCTGATAAAGCTGGGGGAGATGTCTCCTACCAAGAGTGTTTTAAAGCCCTTGATCATTGTTGCAATACTAACCAGTTAATTAGAGTCGGGACACATGTAGCAATTTACCAGGAAATGAAATTTCAAGGTGCCTTAAAGGAAAATGACAAAAAAAATGTTTTCACAGCACTGTTTCCAGAATGCTTTGATGTCCACATACTTAATCAAAAACTTAAAAAGCAAAGGTATAGACTCCTGAAATGCTCTGGGGAAAGGGCAGAGAAGGAACTGCTCTTCCCTGTGCTAGAGCTGGCTGTCTCAGCTGGGATACCCAACCTCAAGCCCCTGATCAGGGACTCGATGAGGACCTACCATCTCATGGCTGAAGACCTCATGGCCAGGCAACACCAGATTTCAGCCGCCTCCATCTACCAAATTTGCTGTGCACAACTGCACCGTACCTGTCCCTTTCATCAGGAAGATGCGTGAACGCACAGCCATTGCTCTTACGGCATCCTTGCACGGCAATAATTGCAAAATCATGGAATGCTTTAAGGTCATCTAGTCCAACCCCCCTACAGTGAGCAGGGACACCTTTAACTAGATCAGGTTGCTCACAGCCCTGTCCAACCCGATCCTGAATGTTTCCAGCGATGGGGCTACTCCTACCTCTCTGGGCAACCTGTTTCACCACCTTCATTGTAAAAAATTGCAAAAACTGTAAAAAAATGTGGTTGTGCATTACGGATCCCCAACTATCGCAGGGTAAACAGAGGAGTCTGTAGGCACGGGGAAGTGCATTACCTCCCGCCTCCAAAGTGGAGTAGCTCAGGGGCCAGGTGATGCTGCAGCCCCCGTGCAATAGTGGCGGCTGTTTGGCAGCGGGCTGACGAGCCAGGGACCACAAGCTCCCTGGGCACCACTCTACATCTGGTTCCAATGCAGAAAGCTCACTTTTTTCCTTTCCGTTTAATGAATATTTAAGTAAGCTGTGCAAAGTGGGAACACCATTGGCAAAGCAAAAAGGGGTATTCTGGGATCAGCCGCTCCCATTCACGTTTAGAGGAGCTGTTCCTGGAAATGGGTTCAAGTGCCCCCAGGCAGTAAAGGGAATTGAGCCGCTCGCATCTTGGGTTAGTGGTGTAATTATCTGCCACTGAGTAAAAAGGCAATGGGTTCACCCTTCCTCTTTGGTTTTCTAACCCGGGCTTTTATCTCATTTGCTTTTATTGCAGAGCTTGAAGATGAAATGTGGCACAGAAAAAGAAAAAAACACTAGAACAAGATGCATGGGTTTTTTTCTTTCTTTTTGGGCAGAAAGAATTGCTTTGGGTTCATTTAAACCATTTTTTCCGCAATTGCTTGCTCTTGGACAGAGAACTAAAGAATGAATAAGTGAGCTATTAATTGCACTTTGGGATTTTACGTCGTGCTCTCCTTGCTTTTTTGTACAAAACAAGCAATGTGCACAAACGCACAAAGCTTTTAATACGTTTACAAATGAAAGTCACATAATCAGAACCTTTAAAGAGCATAAGTTAAATATTCTTAATACCTTCTTTTTAATGTCACTGTTTCTAAAGGAGAAACCATATATCCATATATACCCATATATCACAGTTTAAATGGTATTTAAGTATTTATTTGGGGAAATAAATAGAGAATTGTAGATGACCTTAAGTTGTTTTGGAAATTTGTTTAAGTAAAGTATAAAGGGAAGAAGAATCCTTAAGAAAGAAATTTCTGCTTCTCCTCAGGCACCTTTGTCTCTTGCGAAGTACTATTTGGCAAATGTCATTAAAGACAGTTAATATGGCTTTATCTGTCTCAGCAAGACTTGGCAAACTTCACTAGCAGAAAGTTGAAAGCACTGCTTTTCATTTGTCTTTGTATTATGGTCATGTTGCTTGTCTTGGCTAGTTACACCAGACTATTAAAATAAAGTAGCAGATAGGAAAGAGGAGGAAGAAAAAAAAAAATTAAGGAGGAGAAGAGAGTGGAGGATAGGGTCAGATGAAGCAGCTACCTGACTGGCAGAAAGGGAGTAGAGGGGCTGTATGGCCCCTGCAAACATAAAATCACCCTTCACTCTCCATGAAATCCTTCCCTGAGAAATAGGAGACTAAAACAAATGGCAGACACACCAAAAAAACCTGGCAACCAACAACATTTTTACTACTCAATTGTCCAAACATGGAAATGGTTTGAAGATGGTTCAATGTGTCACAACAAGCAGCTCTCTCTGTTGCATTTGACCCAGATTAATAATCGCCATCTTGCTAGCACTGATGTGAAGGTGCAATGCTGGTGATAGTGGGGGAGCAACTGCAAGGAAAAGGTTTCTAAAGGCAGAACCTTGCAGAGGTGGGAAGGAGCGACACACCTTGCACATGGAGCAAGTCTTCCCACACACATATTAGTCATTTCAGAGTCTCAAATCTCCAACTCTCACCACCTCTCCTGTAACCAAGGCAGGAATGAGAGATGTTCTTCAAGGTCTAAAACAGATCTCACCCCTTAACTCCTTCACTCTGGGGGCTGACAACAAGAGCGTGCAAAAACACTGGCAGGAAAACACTCTTGCCTTGCTTAGCGATAGCTGTATCTTGGCTTATTCTCAGCAGTACTCTGAAACATTTAAATTTCTCAAACTTCTTATCCTGTTAATTAACTTTTGTCAGATGAAAATGAAATTACACTTCATAGGTTAGGCTATTGTCACTATTCCTATAAAAGAACTGTTCTCATACAGCTGATGGCTGGGATAACACAAGATCAACAGCATGCACCAGAGTACTTTATACTGTGTGTATTTTGACTTCCTTGCCTATTTCAGGGTTACTTCCTGAAACACACAGCTGTAATATCTTCAAAACTGCTACACAAGCATGGCTGGGAATTGCTTATTTTTAAAATTAGTGATCTTTTTGCAGAGTGTCTACAATCTGAGAACTTATTATAGACAATCTGCAAAATGATCACTAGTGGGTTCTGGTAGACAGCAGGACGGCGATGAGCCAGCAATGTGCCCTTGTGGCCAAGAAGGCCAATGGCATCCAAGGGTGTATTAGAAGGGGAGTAGCTAGTAGGTCAAGAGAGGTCCTCCTGCTCCTCTACTCTGCCCTGGTGAGGCCGCATCTGGAATATTGTGTCCAGTTCTGGGCCCCTCAGCTCAAGAGAGACAGGGAACTGCTTGAGAGAGTCCAGCACAGAGCCACAAAAACGATGAAGGGAGTGGAGCATCTCCCTTATGAGGAAAGGCTGAAGGAGCTGAGTCTCTTCACCTTGGAGAAGAGGAGGCTGAGGGGTGACCTCACAGACATTTATGAATATGTCAAGGGAGAGTGTCAGGAGGATGGAGCCAGGCCCTTCTCAGTGATGTCCAATGACAGGACAAGGGGCAATGGGTACAACCTGGAACATAGGAGGTTCCACAAAAATATTAGGAAAAACGTTTTCACTGTGAGGGTGCCAGAGCACTGGCACAGGCTGCCCAGGGAGGTTGTGGAGTCTCCATCTCTGGAGACATACAAAACACACTTGGATGCGTTCCTGTGTGACCTACTGTAGGTGATCCTGCTCTCGCAGGGGGGCTGGACTAGATGATCTTTCGAGGTCCCTTCCATCCCCTGACATTCTGTGATCCTGCAATTTTGTAGCTTAAAAACCATGGGACATAAATGTCACATCTCTGTAAAGCAAGCATTTATTCCATTCTGCAGAGGGGTAAATTTTGGAACAGACATGCCTATGTCAGACAGTACATCACTGACAAAAATTCTTTATCCTCCTGTACTAGCAGCTAATAAGAAAGACAAAGTACTGATGCTGTAGCACATTTCCATCAGTTCAAACATTTCCTCCTAACCCCATCCATCCACGTCCTAAAGCAAGTTGTTTAGGTGTCAGAGCATCTCAGTCAGAAGACTCAGCAAGGTATCTTGAAAGGGACTTTTTGTTGTTGTTGTTGTTATCATACAGTGCTAGCATTGAACTCTGTGTTGTCATGGAAATCCTCTCTTTCCCCAAGATGTTTAAAGTAAACAGCCATCCCTCTGCTTTTCCTCAGTTTTCATGAATCACAGGCTTAACTACCACAACCACCACTTATCCACGGGTGTTTTTGGCAGTTCAGGGGGTATTTCTCATATTTTTTCACTTAAGTCTGGAATAGAGGTTAAAGCGTTCCTCTCTAATTGCTGACCTTCCTTCTCCTCAGTTTCTCTTCTATGTCAGCTGCTAGCAAAAAAGACAAAAAAAATATTTAAAAAAAGAAAAAATTAAGAAAAAAGAAAAAATTAAGAAAAAAGAAAAAGAAAAAGGAAAAAAAGAAAAAGGAAAAAAGAAAAAAGAAAAAGAAAAAAAAAAGAAAAAAGAAAAAAGAAAAAAGAAAAAAGAAAAAAAAAGAAAAAAAAAAAGAAGATAAAAGAAAAAGAAAAAAAGATAACCATAGATGGAAAGGTATCAGTTTGAAATTTCTCACTTTTTAAAACTACATTGAAGTTTACATTTAAAACTCTTCCAGGTGCTACCTCATACTCTTTTGTTTTTCATAAAAAGAAGGGGAAGGAGAGAAGAATCATCCCTCTGTAAATTAGTAGTATCAGCTTCTTCCTTCAGCAAGACTAGCATTAACAACATCGCTGTATTTGCAGAAAACATCAAAAACACTGAAATCACTTGGAAAAACACCATGTCATATGTGGAAGCAACCATCCTTAACCCAACAATGATCTACTCTTCAGGGTGTCCTGAATGCAGACGACACTGTAAGTCTTCTCTTCTTTGGGTACACCTTCATCAGCACTGTCCAAGACTAAATACCTTGAAATTATGTCTGGAAAGGATGAGCTACTTGATTTTAAGAGGAAATAATTTTTTTTTTCTGTGCTCTTAATGTCTTAAAAATGAGATCTGCTAAGTAGGATTTTCTGTTGATACAAATCTACCTCACACTCTCCTTATTTCAGAATGAGAGGAAACAACCTACACGGAAACCAGTGTCACCATACTCGTTCTTCCCCTTTTGCAGTAGCAAGGAAGAATCTGGACAAGTAAACTAGTCAGGCACTGCACACTTAGAGAAGATCCTTCCCATCTTTCTGTGCTATCTGCTAATTACTACCATGTTCAAAACCAAGGGTGTCCCTAGGGTACCACAAAATGCTTCCAGTAAGAGCCCCCAGGGAAATTGCTTCTGCAGGGAGAAAGGACACACAGCCACATGCATCACAAAACAAAACCATAGAGCTCTGTGGGGAAAGGCATAGGTCTGGAAAAGTACTGCTGTACTCATACCAGAGCTACTTTTCTCACATCACAGATCTCTTCCTCCTGTTTCTGGGTTGTGTTAAGGAGCAAGAGAGAGACAGTGAAACTCTGCGCAGAGGCTGAGTCTCAGCAGCACTGGCTGTAGGAAAATGCTGGTGTTTTGCTGCTGCTTACCTTCATCAGTCCTGGCACCAAGCCATGCTGCCCAAATACATCCTCCCCAGTCCTCACATCTTAAGCCAGAGGCTTTGAAGGAAACTCACTCATTGCACACACATAGTATCCTAGAAAAAAAATTAGCTTTGGGGTTGTTTTGCACAACATGTCAGGCACAAAGCACCACATTGCTGTCAGGCTCATCATTTCAATTCCCTTCTCTCAGAGGACTAAATCACAGCGTTCACGCCCCAGGCTTGGTGGAGCACTTTGCTACCCTAAGTTCAACAAAAATGTGCAATGATTTAATTGCTTCATTTTTCAGGTTTTTTACTGTCACCTGAATTTGATCTGTCGGAGTCTTCTCTGCTAAACGTCACCAACTACCCCTCTCAGCGCGCTCTTGCCTGCACAGTCCATTTCCCAAAACAGTCCCTGAAAACTCAGGGTCAGAAGGGTGACCATCATCTTAATGCACCCACAGCTTTCTTTCTCAAATTCTCTGTTCTTCAAACTCTGTGAATACAAACTTGGAACACTTCAAATACAAAGTTTTCTTTTTACCATGTTTTACTGTCAACTCAAGTCACAAAAGCACACTGCTCAATCACTAAAACACAATTGCAGCCTGCAGCAATCTCCTTGATTCATTTTGGCCCAGGGATTTACTCCTTCAGGTTGAAATACATGGCAGTGGACTTAAAACCACTGAAATTTCAACTGTTTAAATATTTGCTGTGCCAAAAAAAAATAAATAAAAAATTAGCTGACATGAGAGTGATGCAAGTTGCCTAATGACATAGAAGAGGTCCTTTCTCATCGTCCTTCCTTCACCCATCTTCTAATCTTTGGCAGATGCTGGTAACAACATCTGCTGGCTGCTTACTGTGAGAATCCTAAATCATCAGTCATGAGCTGAGGTCTCGGGTCCAATCTAACAGCTGGACTGTGCAGTAAAGCTCCCAGTGAGATTAGCAGATCACGCATGAACACTTTCTGATGAGACTGAAGCCTTTGGAAACCCTGGATCTGCTAGCTGGTGACCATTTTGTTTTTTCGGCTAGGTCACAGACTTGGATAGCAAGGTAAAAGTAAGGCAAATGAACCACTTTCCTCTGCTGCTGAGTCCCATGCCTATCCTATCTGTGGCTAATTTTCACCTTTGCTAGGATCAGGAAAACAACGTCTCCTCTGTCCACAGGGGATGGCAGGAAAGTACTTCCAGATCAATGGATGGAAAGTGCTACAGAAGTGCGCTTCATTACTCTGCTAAACAGAATACATCATTGGTAACCATGTAACTAGACAAAGAAATGGAAATAATAAGTCTAAATCAATAAAACAAAATAGTCTGGAGCAATATCAAACCCAGAGCTGCTTATCATCACTACATAAATTTTGGGTTTGTTCAAGGTTTAAAATAGTGTAGAGAAGGTAACAAAAATTATAACTGTAAGGAATGGAATGGCATCCTCAATTGTTTATGAATTATATCATCAACCAAAAAAAAGGAAAGAAAAAACAAGTGTGTTGGAAAACAACTCTTGAGTACATTATCCATCAAAACCAATTTTACTTTCTAAGTTCTCAGAATGAAGTGTTTCAATTTTCACACTCTAAAACAAACCATACGAGAGCTTTAGATGCTCCAGATGGGATGCCTTTTATTAAAGCTTTTGAAATCAGCACCATAGTTGTGTTTCATGGATGAATTTTGGCTGGTGTGTTATTGCAATCAGTAATGCTAAAACAGTCTGTCAAGCTCTGTAGTAGAGAGAAGACAAGAGAGAACTAAGGGGAAATAACACACACACACACCCCCTTAAAAAAACCCGTAACATCATTTTTTTGGAGGACTTGAACTAAGAAATAAAGAAAAGGCAGACACTCAGGAACGGCTCAGGCAGTAAATCGCAGCTCATCATTCCACACACTCCTGAATTTATGGATGAAAGCTTGTGGGAAACAAATTTATCTTACTTCCTATATATTACAAACTGCAGGCTGGACTCAGGATCCTAAGTAACATGTAAACCAAATGAAACAGCTTCCCCTTAATTTCTAAACACAGCGGTCCAAGTTATACTCTTAATGAAAATACGATAGCATATGATAACTCTAATCAACATAATGAAAATATGGTAACTGTAATCAACATGGTTTCAAAGGAAACAGGTCTGGTCAAGCAAACTTGCTCCTGTTTTTTGACAGAACCATGAGTTCGACAGGCAGAAGTCATTGACAGTCCCAGGACAGATCTGTGTACAGCACTCAGATGCACACAGCTAGCAATTCTGACTTTTTAAAAGCACTTACCCAAAATCAATGCAGCTGATGCTAAATCAATTAAAAAGCAGCTGACAGTGAGTTCGCACACATGAATGAAACCCCTCTAATCATAAATTGGGATTCATCATCTGACAGTAGCTTTTTTAATGGGGCCTACAGGGATCTGGTTTCTGACACAAAACTGCTCCATATTTATATCAATGATCTGAGAGAAAACACCAATCAATTTTTGGTAACAGTTGGAGATGGGTGAAAATTGGAGGGAGGGAGATAAACACAACTGCAGATGTGTCAATTATTTAAGTCATCTTGAGTTGCCTGATAAGGAGGGTTCTTCTGAATTACATTAAACCCAGGCATCCAGCTGAAAAATCTCAGGTATACCAGTAACAACTAAGGAAAAAACGATGAGGATCTACGGCAGAGGTGAAGCTGTCGAGGGAGCACCGTGTCCCAACCCAACAGCGACCTATCTGTCATGGGAAAATACTGACAGACTGGAGAAGGACTGGATTCAAGAAAATGCTGTAGAATTTATGTGAGACCGAAGAAATGAAACAATACTGAAAGACATTTTTATTTACCCAAGAGAGCTCCGAGGTGACTCATTAGCAACATTCTGGTTGTTAAAGAGGAAAGAGGTTTCCAGTCATAAAGTGTGCTTTAACCTAGTGGGAAAAGACATAGAAATATCCAAGGGCAAGTCTAAACTCAGACTAAAAAGCAGAATTCAACACTAAAAAGCCATATTTAACATATCAAGACCCTTTCCCAGGTAAAAGAGTTTCTCGATTGCTTTTGCTGTTTTCTACAAAAACAAGGGGCTGCACCAAAACAGGAAACAGAGTGCACATTTCTGTTAGATGTGAAAACAACTGGCTTTAAAACTAAGAATAAAACCCAACCCCTTCCATTTCATAGGCACACAAATTCACCGAAGAGGCAAGACTGGCTGAACCATCACAGTTGAATGATCTATTTCATAAGAAAAAGCCAAGCACCATGCAATAAGACCTTGAAGGGGTACAGCAGAGATAAGGGATGAGAGGGGGCTGACCAGGGGCTTCCTCAGCACCTTGTCGCCCCCAGCCCTCTGTTGCTGCTGGGAAATTTCACAAGGTGCAACCCAAGTCTTTCAGGTGGATTAAGTACCTATTATGTTTTTGAGCAGTAGCACTTCTGTTGTAACCATGACCATCTCAAGATATGGGACAGGCAAGATTCACAGAGAGGTGCAGTACTCTGGGAAAAAATCATACATGCTTTCGGGCACACAACTCCCTTTTCCAGGGGTGAGGTAAAGCTGCAGAGCAGAGCGAGACCGTAACCAGAGGAATGATGATGAGAAAGGAGGTGGTGGTGGGGTAACAGCAATGGATGCTGGGGAATTGTCCTCACTGGCTGTGGTGTGGCCTTCCCACGTCTTGCTCCTGCCCCTACAATCCTGGCACTGGCTTCCCCTGCACCCTCCTCTCCATGCTGAGGCCAGCACCACATTGCAGGGCTCTCTGCAATGTTTGCACTGTGCAGCTGGTTTAATAAGTAACCGCACTTAATTCATTAAGTCTGCAAGATTAGCAGAAGATGCACACCGCAGCCAAGACCAACAGAGCCAAATAAATTTGGAGTTTGGAGGCCAAGTCACAGAGTTACAACTAGCCAAAATTTTTTTTTTTTAATGAGGAAAACATTCACTAAGTACTTTTCATTCTTCAGACCTTTGCAAAACCTTTTGTAGGATTTGCTACAAATGAGGCTGCTCCTAGAGCAAGCGCCAACACAAAGCTTCAGGAAGACTTTTTATTTTGATTACATTATTTTTAAGAAGTAGATTCACAGAAAAAGGTCAGCTTCGAACTCACCTATGAACAAGAGCAGGATATAGCTGAGGCATATCATGGCAAAGAGGCACCAGACCTAGGGAAAAACTGTCAGGGTGGATGTGGGTGGAAAGGAGATGATGCGGAAAAACAGCTCAAGGAGAGCGAGGCCATTTCTGCTGCTTCTGATTCTAAGTGCCCCAGACTGAGGGACTGGCCCCCTGCACAGGGCACTGCATGCATCCGAAAACACCATGCCAGGAAGCACTTGCAAGCCAACAACGTCTTTACATCCATTAACATTATAGTCACCACAAGTGTTCGTTTGCACCGGGAGTCCAAACAAATGCAGTCCTATGCTAATGACTTCATGCTTCTTAATTTGTGTGCCAGGCACCAGGCAGGTCGGGAGCTTTCCACGTTTCCACGTATGCACTTCAAATTAAAATGCAGCTGCCTGAGGAAATAATAAGTCAGAGAGTTTCTGCAAAGTTAGTGTGGCCTTAAAATATGTATGAACGTAAACATGTAAGGAGATACCACGCACACAGACAGTAGGAAGACTTAAAAAGAGATACCATTCACATGAAGCAATGGGCAGTGGCCAGCAGACACCTTCCCCTTTGGGGTCCCCCTTCCTCTCCAGCCCTGTTTACCAACTCACTCCACAAGCTCATCCCAGCTCCCTGCCCCACCAGCCTCCAGGACCCCACTTAGTGGGCAGTGGGATCTCAGTGACCCTCTGCTGCCCCCACCGTGCCTCAGGGAGCTCCTTCATCAATGCTGGGGCTGGCAGCCAGTCAAAAGCGATGGCTGTTTCGGGGGGGACCCCACATCTCAGAGCTCTGGGTGCAGGTGCACACATCAAACACGCCATCTGTGTGCATATCATCCCTGATGCTGAAACAAAAAACCCCCACACCTTTGTCAGGAATAAGAACAATAAGCAAATCCCAAGAACTCAGTATTACAATTGTTCATTAAGAAACTCCCTAAAGTCTGTGCTTTGCAAGTATTATTCATTTAGAAAAATGTTATTATTGTTACACACCAAATATACGCTAACATAAGCTTTCTACGAAACTTGTATGAATGTATTTCAATCACTGACCTTAGACATTAAGATCCCCATACCTTCTTCAAATAAAAAGGCACAGTTATGGGGGCTGATAGCAAACTCATCTTTTAAATATTCAAAAAGTCCCTGTGGAACTATAAAACTCAAGAATTACTGAATTCTGCCCAGGGAAGCTGTGGAAGCCCCCTCCCTGAAAACATTCAAGGCCAAGGTGGATGGGGCTTTGATCAATCTGATCTAGCGGAAGTGTCTGGAAATAGATGATCTTTAAGGGCCCTTCCAACTCACACCCATCTATGATTCTATGATACTGTGCATTATTTCACAAAAGTGTTAGAAAAAGTAGAATTTCTTATAAAAGCTGACACAAAATGAAATGTAATTCACACAGTATAAGAACATAAAAGTATGAATAATAACTTAATATTAAGTATATATAGAAGTTACTATTAAGGGAAAGCACATATTTCCTTTTTATTATGAATTGGGAAAATTCTAAAAAGAATTTGAAAAATGTCAGGACTTTATTCAGAGAAGTTTCTCCCAAGCAGAGCTTCTTTTAAAAAATCCTTGAGAATAAAGTTTATGCGCACCTTCTATTGCTCAAAAAAATAGGAAGAAAGGTGATCTCTGGCAATGCTTGGCAATTCTAGCTTTCTGTGAGTGGCTGCAACCTCTGTGCCTCAGCAGCCCCAGTTCTTGGTGCAACGTTTTAATGATAAACCCATCTCCTGAGGTAGTTTTATCTAACACGCTGAGATAGAGGTCCATAAACCCAGGGCAAACCTGGTTTGCTGGTCTTCAGCACTGCTGAAGAGGATGCTCTGACCCCCCTCACCACCTGCAGCTGTTCTTTTCTCTCCCATCTGCTCCTGCCACCATGAATATTTGGATGCCGTGCAGTGAGCTGAACCAGGGAACTAACCCAGCTGAAAATGAACCTAGCATAAAATAGAATCCATATCCCTTTGGTTTTGCTCCCTCGTTCAGCTGGGTGAATCCCAGCAGTGGCAGGAGAGGAAAAGGAAAGGGAGAAAAAGCAGTGAGGGCAACACATGGTGAGGTGATCGGGACCCACTGCCTAGCAGCAGTTTGGCAGGACAAGCATAAAAATATTTAAGCCTCTGCGGCACAACAAGCTTCTGGCCCTATGCCTCTAAATCCTTAGACAGAAAAAAATCAGGTGGCAAGTTTATATTTTATGTCACTGTCCCAAACCCAGGGAAAGCAAACTTCTGAGCAGTGGCAGAAGGTGAGGAGGAAGGCTGGTGGTGAGTGGGACCATCCCAGTGGGTCTGACTATGACCCGTGGGCACAGAGGGCACAGCAGCACACAACCACGATGTGGGGGAGAGCCAGCGGCACGTGTCAGCACTCAGAGAGACCCCAAAAGTTCAACTGTGATTCTTCACCCCAAACACTCAGCCCTCACCTGTTCTGTCTCACTTGGGTGATGCTGAATTCACTGCAAGACAACCTATCCTGCAACAAGGAGTGTCAAAACCTGAGTGTTATCACTGGATATCACTGGATGGAAGTACCCCAGAGCTCTGCATGTCCCTGCCCATGACAGGGAGGTTGGATTAAATGATCTCTAAGGTCCCTTCCAGCCTAGGCCATTCTATGATTCTATGATTCTATGTCAAGCTCTCAAGTTCTTCTCTCTCCTTTCCTTTTCAGTTACTTTCCACCACACACCTTTTTCAATCATCTCCCTAGTGTGGCAACACAATGTTTTTGTTTGTCAGCTTTTAGGTGTCAAAGTATATTGACACTTTGGCAAGCAAGATACTACTGCAAACTGACAGGTATGACTTCCCTGCAGAAATTACAACTCTGCACCTTCTGCCTTCTGTGGCTCATGTATGACTCTGAAAGCAAACGTCACAGCAAGCCTTGAAAATTGAATCCTTCCATTTATGCTACTTCTTAAAACAACTGGAGACCATTCCATAGGAATGGTAGGAACAGAATACCAAGCAGGATCACAACTCTGGACTTCAGCAGGGCCAGTTTTGGCCTTTTCAAGCAATTGCTAGGGGAAATCCCTAGGGTACTAGAAGGTAAAGGGGTCCAAGATAATCGGCTAATATTCAAGGATCACTTCTTCCAAGCTCAGGATCAGTGCATCCCAACAGGTAGGAAATCAAGAAAGAGAGCCAGGAGACCCCCATGGTTAACCAGGGAACTGCTGGGCAAACTCAAGTGGAAGAAGAGACTCAGTAGATCATAGAAGGAGGGGCTGGCCACTTGGGTGGAGTGTAAGACTGTTAACAGAGGATGTAGGGAGTCAACTAGGAAAGCTAAGGCCTCCTTGGAATTAAATCTTGCAAGGGAGGTCAAGGACAACAGAAAGGGCTTCTTCAAATACATTGCCGGCAAAACTAACCCTAGAGGCAATGTAGGCCCTCTGGTGAATGAGGTGGGTGCCCTGGTGACAGAGGATACAGAGAAGGCAAAAATTATGAATTTACTGCTGGAGACTGTCCTCAGGAGCCCCAGACCCCCGAGGCCCCAGAGGAAGTCAGGATAAAGGAGGAGTTTGCCCTGGATGAGAAGGACTGGGTTAGGGATCAGTTAGGCAATATAAACATCCAGAAATCCATGGGCCCTGAGGGGATGCATCCGTGGCTGCTGATGCAGCTGACAGAAGACATTGCTAGGACACTCTCCATCATATTTGGTAACTCATGGGGAACAGGAGAGGTGCCCAAGGAATGTGGGAAAGCAGATGTCACTCCAGTCTCTTAAAAGGGCAAGAAAGAGGATCTGGGTAACTACAGACTGGTAAGCCTCACCTCCATCCTCGATGCTGTCTCTACGAATATCAAGGATAAGAGCAGTCAGCATGGTTTTGCCAAGGGGAAGTCATGTTTGACCAACCTGATAGCCTTTTATGAAGACACAACCAGGAGAACAGATGATGGCAATGCAGTGGATGTGGTTTATCTGGATTTCAGTAAAGCATCTGACACTGTCCCCCACAGCATCCTTGTAGCTTAACTGAGGAACTGTGGTCTGGATGATCAGGTAGTGATGTGGGTTGTGAAATGGTTGAAGGGAAGAAGTCAAAGAGTTGTGGTCAATGGGACAGAGTCTAGCTGGAGGGCTGTATCTAGTGGAGTCCCTCAGGGGTCAGTGCTGGGGCCAGTGCTGTTCAATATATTCATCAATGACCTGGATGAGGGAACAGAGAGCACTGTCAGCAAGTTTGCTGATGACACTAAACTGGGAGGAGTGGTTGACGCATCAGAAGGCTGTGCAGCCATTCAGAGAGACCTAGACAGGCTGGAGAGTTGGGTTGGGAGAAATTTTATGAAATACAATAAAGACATTTGTAGAGTTTTGCACTTGGGAAAGAACAACCCCATGTACCAGTATAGGTTGGAGACTGACCTGCTGGAGAGCAGTGTAGGGGAAAGGGACCTGGGGGTCCTGGTGGACAACAGGATGACCATGAGCCAGCAATGTGACCTCGTGGCCAAGAAGACCAATGGCATCTGAGGGTGTATTACAAAGGTTGCGGGTGTGGTTAGTAGGTCGAGAGAGGTCCTCCTCCCCCTCTCCTCTGCCCTGGTGAGGCCACATCTGGAATACTGTGTCCAGTTCTGGGCCCCTCAGCTCAAGAGAGACAGGGAACTGCTTGAAAGAGTCCAGCGCAGAGCCACAAAGATGATGGAGGGAGTGGAACATCTCCCTTACGAGGAAAGGCTGAAGGAGCTGGGTCCATTTAGCTTGGAGAAGAGGAGACTGAGGGGTGACCTCATTAATGTTTATAAATATGTCAAGGGAGAGTGTCAGGGGGACAGAGTCAGGCTCTTTTCAGTGATGTCCAATGACAGGACAAGGGGCAACGGTGCAAGCTGCAGCACAGGAGGGTCCAC
>NW_009725807.1:39415-62400 GCF_000703405.1 Apaloderma vittatum | reverse complement strand
TTCACTGTGAGGGTGACAGAGCACTGGCACAGGCTGCCCAGGGAGGATGTGGAGTCTCCTTCTCTGGAGACATTCAAAACCTGCCTGGACGCGTTCCTGTGTGACCTACTGTAGGTGATCCTGCTCTGGCAGGGGGGCTGGACTAGATGACCTTTTGAGGTCCCTTCCAACCCCTGACATTCTGTGATTCTTTGATTCTGTGATTCACTACCTTTTAGGAATACTTATGTTAAAATCTCCATCTGTTCCTTTCTTTCTTTTCTCAAAACTACCAAGCATTGTTTCAAACACAGGTTTTAGTCTGGCGGGGGTTTCTGTAAAAGCTGAGACAGACCCAAAACTTAGAGAGCCTCCTCCACCTCCAGGTAGGAGTCGGTCCTGCCTCTGGGCAGGGCCAGGCCAGTCAGCATCTCTGCGATCAAGGCCTCAAATAAGAGGCCACTTCATTGTTCTGTCTCTTGGTTTCATCTCATTTTGAGCTGTCCTGTCTTTAATGTCGGGGAGCTTTTCTGTTGGAGGAGGGGGAGGTGAGAAGAGAACAAAGAAACATTCTGAGAAGACAGAGGGGAAAAAGAGTGCCAGAGGAGAAGGAGAGGGAGAAGGCTGCCGGAGCAGGACCTTTCCCTGAAGCCCCGTGGTGGCTGAGATGGCAGGAAGGTGATGGCCTGCCAGTGAGGTGATTGATGGTGGCAAGAACATTCAGGACGCATTAGTACGTGCACAGCCCCATGCAAGAGGGGAAAGAGACTGAGCATCAGTGGGGGACAGACCCGAAGTGATCTGTGGCTCCAACGGACTCACAAGGAGGAAGAGGACTGCCTCCTGTGAGGTGGACGCCACGTGGCATGAAGGGGAGACTGCGAGGAGCCCTCTTTCTCAAAGAGGAGTTGCCATGGACCATGAGTAATGGCCAGATGGGCTGCATCCCTGCCCCTCTTGCACTGATGGTGGGGGGAGGAGGTAGCCAGGAAGATGGGAGGGGTGGTGGTGGAGAGTGAAGTGTATTTAAGATTGGGTTGTATTTATTGATGTATTCCTCTCACTATCCTACTTCATAAATGGTGGTGGTGAATTAAAGCTAGTCTCTCTCTGGTTCTTTACCCGTCATCTTAAATGGTACATTATTACCCTCCCTATCCTTAACCTCAAACCCTTGAGCCTTTTTTTAGTTGAATTTTCTCCCTCCACATCACTGTGGAAATGGGGGTGGGGGCAGGAATGAGCCAGAGACCATGTGTTTTTTTTGTCCCAGTTGGCTTGAACCATGACAATTTTTTAAACCTCTGCATAAAAACTCTCTAATGTTTGTAACTCATAACTGACAGAGCACCAGTACATTTGGGATAGCATTAACAATAGGTGGATTTTCATAACTGATTTCCGTACAGCAGAGAATACAGCTCCCTGACTTTGTGTTTGCCACTGAGATATGCAAGCTGCTGCCAGGTGTGTAGACTGATGAGGATTACAGCACTGGAGTGGAGGCTCGTTATAACCATACTAATTAGTACTATGAAGGTGGCAATGCAGCGCTTCAGACAATGGGAGTACTAGGTCACAAAAGTCAGAGAGCTGCTACTTTAGAGTCTATAATTAATAGTGTTGTTTATGATGGCCAAACCACTGAAGTAGAAAAAGGATTAAATTTTTTCACTGGATCACTGAATGCTTGCCAGAAAGATCACACTAAAATCCAGGCAGTTAAGTTTTTAATTCACAGCCATGAAGTTTGACCTTAGTTCATAAACCAAAGCAGTATAAAACAGAGCATTATATCAAATAGGCTATTTCAGATACAAAAGCCCTTTTAGTACCAGAACTGTTTTCCCCAAATTCACTAATGCCTTTTCCCCTTTTCCACAGTAATTCAGAGTCACTTTAATAAGAAGAAATTGTGATCCAAACCTAGAAAAATCTGCAGCTTAAGAAATGGCTACAAACCAGTAAGTATCTACATTAATCCAGAAACATTTTCTAATGTCTCTAGTATGCAAAGAAGCCTTTTGTGTATTTGGTTTTTGTACAGGAGACAGCAGAAAGGAAGAAATAAAGGAGCTGGACTCTGGAGGGTCAAATTTTGAAAGCAGTACTAAACAGTCGCTCAGTTTGAAGACCCTAAAATTGCACAAATGTCTTTTTTAAGCTGCTATGATTACATAAAATAATTAGAAAACGCTTCACATCCACATCAAAACACAAAATAAGATTATGTCTTTCTTCACTTTGATATTGGATCTAAAAAACAAGAAAATCACTCTTCTTTAACCTACTTTCAGTCCAGTCTACAATACACTAGAGATAAAGAATGATAAGATTGTATGCAGAGGCCTCCATGCAAATAGAGTGTCAAAAACTAATCTGAACCCAAGGTGAAATCCAGAGAACTGAGAATATCTTCTGCTTTCACCTACAATTAGCTGTTCTGCCTTTACGATGATGACTGTGGAGAATTTGGCCTATATTTTCTAAGAGAAAACAGTACTGGTAATAAAATGTATGTATTTTTAGATTTCATTCAGTGTCTTTGAGCTGGCTAATAGTCTTGAGATAAAAATACTACAGAGGAAATCCCGCCTGCCCATATCAATGAACAGCCCTCAGGGAACGACAGAGCATTAACCTGCCCAATAAATGCATTAACCTTTCCCCAAAGGACTTTTTCTCAGAAACTCTGAAAACTTGCCAATGTGTCAGAATATCAGGATGCCTCTTCCACTGTATCACCCCATGCCCTTCTGTTGTAAAAGGGCAATAATTACTGTAAAATAACAGTTTAAGGCAGACACAACAGTACTGATGATTTAATTAGAGAATTCCCTCATAGGCTCTCCAAGTAAAGAGGACTCAAACATTGCTATCCAGAGTCTTTTCAAAGTCAGGAATAACAAATATTAATTATCTTCCACGGACTACCTTCATGGCTGCCTCTGTAAACTGACATTCAGGAACCTTGAGGATTAATTATAAGTAATGAAGCTCACTTCTGCATCGCGCAGTTAAACACAACTCCCCTGCAAATGAGTTTGACCTTTCCTGCACTGCGTGCTCTGGAATTTCTTACTCAGAAGGGGATTACCTGCAGCTAGCATCTTCACATGAGAACCGCTATCATGTATGAGCCATGCTAAGAATCTGGCTTGATATTCAAGCTTGACCACACTTGTGTGGTCATGTGAATGCATATGGAACGTATATCTGCACAAACACATGGTGCAGAAAGGCCTGAGCTGTGAAGCTTCAAGCTACCCCAAAATTGGAGCGTTACAAGGTCAAGATTACTGCGAGAATGAGCTAAAGAGCTGATGCATTACTGACAAACTGTTCAATCCCAGCAGCACACTGAGACACTTTCCCATGCTCTCAAGTGTTGCCAATAAATAGGTGATAAAATGAAATTTGATTGTGCATTCCATGTTGAGATTTTTTTGGAAAAGAAGCAAAATAATAAGATTATATATCAATGTTTTGCAAAATGAACATGAAAATTTTTATCTAATGTAATCATTAAACGTAACAGGACTTCTGTTAACTGATCAGGTCAGAATACACCTTCTGCACTTTTGCTTGAATCTCATATGTAGGAGTCAGGAGCATAAGAGTTATAGCCACACAGAAGACATCCCTGCCCATGACAGGGAGGTTGGATTAAATGATCTCTAAGGTCCCTTCCAGCCTAGGCCATTCTATGATTCTATGAAAAGCAAATGTTCATCAAAAGATCTCATTGGCTTCAAATATGTTATTTTGTGTCACTGTTTGAAAAAAAAAAAAAGCATTAGCAGTGTCATGAAAGAAAACTAGAAAAAATCATTCTCCAAAGTTTCTCCGCAAACGTGGATTCAGTAAGTCATGTCTTAAAAGTCATATTTGACATCAGAATTTAATGACCTCAATGGACTTGACCCTTGCAAGCAGGGATAGCTGCATCCTTGCCTTGGATGAAGGAGGATACCTCCTCCTTCAGTGTGCTTACTTCTAAGGCTGGGAATTGCCTGGTTGCTGACGAGTGTCTGCAGGTCAGTTTGCATTTTCGTAGACTTTAGTTGCTGGCTTCAGTCATCATTCCCAGCAGCAAAGAAACAGTTTTGAAATGCCTGAAAATTGACAATCTCCACTCTTGCAGAGGAAAGTCACTAAATCTAACATCACTTCTCATCATCTACCCTTTATAGGTCAGACATGTCCAACCACAAGTTAAGATTAAAAATGGCTTGCTACTAATCTTAGCACAAACATTAGTGCTGCTCTAATACACCGCTTTGTGCAGTGGGGAGGGAGGTGAAATAATCAGCTATCTCACTGGCCTCTGACCTTGGCTTTGAAGTACCAAGAGGCAGGGGGAACATTAAAAACATGTTTGATGATCTCTGCCTGTCTTGGTCAAGTTTAGTAACAATTATAACAATAAACACAAGTAGTCTCACTTCAAGATCCTCCCGAAGATGCTGGCAACAACTTTAACTTATGTAATTCTCAGTCAAATAAGCACCATTTAGACAGTACCTCTCAAAACTGCAGCGTCTCCTGCTTTGTCTAACAGCTGCTAGCATGACTTGGGATTCAATGCTCACGGCAGCTTTTACAATTTTTAATGAATAATTACACCAGTCAATTTTCCATATGACTTTAACTTCATCAGCCTGATTATCTTCAGAGATAGTCATGTAGAGATCCCACTGGAGCATTTCCAGCAGGTCCAAGGATAACATGTTTGGAACTATAAATTCAATATGCAACTGTTTCCTGTGACTTCCACAGATCTGTTCCCTGGGTGCATTTTTTCTTTTTTTTTTTTTAAAAAAAACCACCACATAGCTCCATCACAAATAAAGGAGCAAGATGAAATCAGCTTTCTCCTTCTGTGTATCTAAATGAATCTAGATGTCTGCAAATTATTAAGATCTCTTGGAAAACCAGTAATCATAACAAGAACCTTCTGCATCCCTCAATGAACAAAAAAAAATCACGGAGTTGCAAACCAAATTTATGGAGCAGAAATACTTGTCAACTTCATTTGGGGAAAAAGGTCTGAGGTGTAAGAAAAGCCTGGAGATAATGATTTACATCATATGGAACCTTTCAGCTGCATTCCCTTTTAATAACCTTCATCATTACGGAGACAATGGGGTTTTTGTTTCGTTCTTGCAACTTCTTAGAGTGAGTACTGCTGCCCTATTAACCACAGTCCTGCAAATAACAGCGAAGGGATAACTAGCCTTATAAAGGATTAGCTCATCTCACCACTCCTCTGCTCAAAGCACCCTGTTAAGCCACCCTCTGATAATAAACATGGAAACCCGTGTTAGGGGAAAAAGAAAGACGCCTGACGTGCTACCACCATCCCCAAGTGATGACATGAGAGCTACCTGCCGCTCCTTGCCTGCTGCTGCTGCTCCTGCGAAGGGGAAATGCTGCCCGGAGTCAGCTGTGGGTCAGCTGCCGTCTCGTCTTCTTAAAATGCATAGCTAGTCTAAGGACAGATGCGATTAGAAAAACCTGCACAGATGGTTTTTGCCTGAGACTCTTCAATAAGTAACATTTATATTCACTTAAGCTGGGAGTAAAACAGCAACATTATCGTTAAAATTAATGAATTCCGGCTTTGGTTTGCTCTAACAGTTATTTTGTCGTAGCTGATACCTTCTTCCGTATAGTCGAGCAGAAAACAGAAGGTAAATTTTCACCACGCAGAGTATTCTCTGTTTTGTAAAATTCTTCACCAAACAGGAATGTTTAATAGCATGAAGGAGCTATGTTTAAGAGAAAACAAATACAGTTTTCTCGGGAGAAAGATGGACAAAGTTTGGAAGTGCAAGCGAAGATACAATCCTAACAAGGCTGTGTTTGGTTCAAACCAGTGACTCCAGCCTTCACATGAACAAAACAGCCTAATCCCATGCTTGATGCCAACACAGGCCCATTAATATAATAATTTAGATATTCAGCTTCAGGTAACCTAGAACTCATTTTGGCATGGAAAACATTACTAGCTCCTGCCTGAAGTCATTGAACTAATAAAAAAGGAAGTTTATTTTCTAGAGAGAAGCAGCACTGAATGTACCAGACTGGGCCACGTGCCATTTGTTTTCCTCTTCCCAGAGTCGGCAGTCGACAAAGATGACAGGGCAGTCTTAGGAGACTTTTCTTGCTCCCAGCTTGCACCTGGCAGCACCCCCTGTAAGCTGTAGGGAGCTCAGCCTGGAAAGCCTCAGAGACCACTTCCCTGAGCTCTGTTAAATCAAGTTGACAGTTTATCAGAGCGGTTAGAGGAGTGTTAACCACCCCAAGTACTGCCAGCCACAACACTCTATTCTTACAGCCTTGTGGGCTGCTCCTTCCCCTCATCCCCCTGACCTTACATTTGGACTATACCCTTCCTTGAACATGTAACCTTTATGTAGCTGGGTTATCTAGGGATTTTTCCCTGAATATTTCTTCAATATTTTCTATTCCTTGAGTACCATTCACAGTAATTGAATAATCTAATAATTCTCAGCAGCGACGTACAGTTTAGTCTCTTTCTAATTTGAGCACGATGATGCCTCATAAATGAATTGGGGGGAGTCAAAAACTATAGGCGTTTCAAGCGGTAATGAAATCTAAAACGCTTGCCTGCATCAATTTATTAATGTCACCACAGAGCAAAAAAGCAATACAGCATCAAAACGAAACATGCTGCATCTGTAGCTTGCCTATCACCCATCACTTACACGCACACACACAGAGCGTTAATTAAAGACTGCAAGGCTGTAGTACAGGTTTCTCTTTATCGAGCCTTTCTGTATTATTTCATGTATAACCCAGACTAAGATGCTCTGATAAAAGCTCAGTAGAAAAATGTCCGAGCAGCCTGCCAAGAACCACATAGACTTGGCCTGTGGACAAAACACAAATCCACAACTGTGGAAAGGAAAACAAAAATGAGGACAGAAAACCAACTTCTCTTTCATTTTGGGATATGGCAAATAGAAGCATGTTTTTCAGCAGCTGATTGCTTACATGAAATATTTAAAACTTGCTAGCTGTAGCACAACCAGTTGTTGTTCAGAACCCGCACCACGCCGGAGGGTCACATTGCTTGAGCAGAAGAAGGGATTGCAAGAACCTCCAAAGTAGCTGTTAACCTTTGGGAAGCAAAACCGTACCTAACAGAAAGCCTCAGAGTGATTGTCATAGACTTAAGCTACACCTGTTCGAGCTCCTGTTACAAAAAAGTGGGAAGTTATTTTGACACTGAGCCAGATTTTTAAGAAAAATGCATATAAAGTAATTCTCAGCACAGCAAACTACTGTATCTTGGAATCTGAGGGTTTGCTATTTGGTAACAATTTTTTTTTCCTGATAACATGCTGTGCAGGCAGCTTTGTCTGCAGTCTAACACCATGTCCGAACTCTAGTTTGCACAGTCCTGGAGAATTTTTGTAGCACTTGCAACACTCCACTGTTATGGTACAGTGTTTTCCAGGAATTCGTATACATTTACTTAAACCTACATTTATATGAAAGCATTTCATGTTGATCAGCTCACAGTACCATGCATGAGCAACAGAACGTCTCAGTTTTGACATTAGCATGATTTGAGAAATGCTATTTCAGCCAAGAGAGAAAACCTGGAAGACAGGAAAAATGAGATCATGAGCCCTTCCCTTAAAACTCCTGAACTGCAGGAGTGGAATTAGGCAGATGTCTGTAGGTATTAGGTATTTGTATAATGTACATGTGTCCCAGCCCTCTCCTGAAAGACTGGAATACATTGGGAAAATATACCAAAATCAGCTAAACAGAGCTTTACTGACTTCTTTTCTGGCCTACCACCCCTAACCCCCCCCTCAAAATAAACTTTTTTTTTAAACCACCCCCCCCCCAAAATACAACCCCCTCTAAAAAATAAAGAGGAAAAAGATAACACAAAAATAAATATTACATTCTGTGTCAAAGTTCTTTATTTGAATGAAAACCTGATTCAGCTTACTTTCCTTTTTTCTTTTTACCAGTTGTATTATTCAGTTTATATCAAGATAACAGTTTGTATCAATAGAATTTTGAAAACTTTGATTAATAATAATTAAAATAATTAAAACAATTAATAAAACAGAGACCAAACCAATTTACTCACTTTTATGTCTAGATTACTGCATGGTCATTGGAAACTAGACATTTTATCATATTTGAAAAATCCCCCAGAGCAGAAAGTCTAGCTGGCCTCTTTCCTGGCATTCATCTGTTTCCTGAAATGTCCTTTTTTGCCAACCTTCTCCTCCTTGGTAGAATTTGTGCTGTGGCTTCCCAGGAAACACACCAGCCTCAGGAACTCTAATTCCATCTATCCACAGATGTAATCCAGCTTCTTTTATATTCTACTTGAAGGCACAAAATCCATCTCACGATACGACACAAAAATAATTATACCATACCTTACTATATACAGGGTTCATGCACCTTCTATCACAATGACCCAAGAGACATTTATCCTATCACTGAAGTTCATTAAAATACACCAACTAAATAGGCAATGAATAGCAAAAAAGCTGACAAGTTGAAATTAAATGACAGTAATTAATTAACTTTCCTATTCCTTACCATTGTAATGCCTACTACTGCCTGCTGCAAACCAAGAGCCAGAAACCTCACGTAAGGAACCACAAGAAAATTTGACCTTTTGTCGTTCACTGTGAAAAAACCCAACCAAAATGAACGAACCCTGCTCCCCCACAAAAAAATCCGAAAAAACAACCGAACCAAAACCACAGAAAAGTAGTTCTATCATATGAGGACAGTCAGAAGGAATCACAGAATCATTTAGGCTGGAAAAGACCTTTAAGACCACCAAGTCCAACGATTAACCTAGCGATGTCAGTTTAGCACAGCTATTCAGATAATTAGCATACACTTTACTAGTAGATTCTCTTTCGTTCCTAAAGTGGAATTACAGAGGTGGCAGGCCACCTGCTCACTCTCCAAGGCCCTTGGAAATGGGTCAATTAGGAGGGTAGGAAGCACTCAAGCAAGATACATAAAGCATAATAATGATAATGCTGTTAAACTTTGAAAACCACTGCCAGGCCCAAAGGTATCATTGGGCCCATGGTAAATACAATAACAAGCATAAGGCACGTGTCCTGAAATTCAGTTACCTGGAGTCAAAAGTTCAGAAGGACAGAGCAAGGCTTTGTTCACAACTGTACAACACGCCAGCTGCAAGGGCTTGAGCACCGAGCATTTCGACTTTAACAGAAGGTCCCCAGTGGAAGCTCAAAGTTAATGGCCTTGTTTAATGCAAAAAATATACATAAATTGTCCACGCCATTCTGGTTTAAGAAAGATACTGCCTGAAAGACAAGATCCACTCACCCTGCTGCTTTTTGTAACCAACAGAATTTAAAGAACAAATGCAGAAAATTACAGCCAGAACAGACCACCAGTTTCTTCATGGACGCTTGATCCACATGTTGTGCCTTTCATGCCAAACATCTGTTACCCCCACCCCCGTGTGACAAGAACAGGTCTGGTGCCACATACACCCAGCCTCCCGAGACCCAGGAGAGATGGAGGATTTTGCAACTTCTAAATGCAAAATCACAAGGCTATCTAATTCTCCCAGCTTCCACTCTCTTTTCTCCTATTTTCCTTTACTTTTTTTTTTCCATATTATTTCCCTTATATGAATTGTCCCTGTGTTTTCTAGGCCCCATCCCACTTTTCTATATTCTGACAAAAATTAGGATTCCTCTTCGTACAGTTTTGTACTGTTACTGGTGTATTTGTGATCAACTCATTTAGTGCCTTCTTTCAGAGTTTGCATGTGTGCTCTTCTTTCAGATTGCCTCTGTCTTATACCAAAATGAGCCCAGTATCAAAACTCCCAGTCACCTCTCTTAGAGCCTATAGTTCTGCCATTCTTATTCACCATTACTGGTGTTCCAGTAAAATTTGTGCCAATGTAATACTGGTCACATCCATCCCATGAAAATATCTTTCCATGCTAGATTTCAGGAAACATCATTGCAAATGTCCAGCAACTTAACCAGCTGAAGATCTGTTATTTGTAAAGGGCCATTCAGTAATAAAATGAAAAAGAACTTCCAGCAATATAAATATATATGCAAAATGACCAGTCATCTTCACTGCAACAGCTGCTGAGGAAATGCAGGATTTCCTTGACTTAACATAACTGAAGTGTTTCCATCAGGTGGAAAACAGTTTCTGAAAAAGCTCTATATTTTGCTCTGTTTCACTGCATTAGCCCCAATGTGGTGAACAGAACTAGGAAACTTTTCGGTTGTTTATTTTGGTTTGGTTTGGTTTTGGGGGGTTTTGAGGGGATTTCTTTTTGGTTTTGTTTTATTTTGTTTAATTTCTGTGTATGCTGCGAATAAAAAAAAGACTCATTCCTCCTGGCCCCATGGTCGCTTCACTGACCCATTGACCACAATTCTCTGTTCCCATTAAAACAGCATCAGGGCTATGGCATGCCTTAAGAAAACAGGGCCTCAATAGCATGTTGCCATCACTCCTGCAACCCTTGCCAGGCTCAGATAAACTTGCTGAGGCCAGGCACTCAAGCCTCACTACATGCAAATCACCTCGGGATTCCGCCAGCACCTCTGCCTTCTGTGAGAGAAAAAATCAGCACAACTAGAAGTATTGTAAATACAGCACACCGGGTCGTTCACCAAAATGCCATCCACAGGCTGTTGGCTGCTTGTAAAGCATGATTTTTTCTCTTTGTTTCCAGATATTACAGTGAAATAAATAAATTTTAAAAATAACAACAACAACAAAATGACCACACTTTTTTCCCAGGATTACTTTCCTGTGTGAATGGGGGAAACCTCAGGGCAGCCCCAACTATTAACAGAAAACCAGAAGCGTCAACACCTGAAATTGCCACTTCCCATTCCCAGTGACGTCCTGTGATCACACATGGAGTCCCAGTAAAAATACTCCATGGTATGTTCCTTCCCTGGCTGATCTGTGAGCCACCAGGAGCACACCAAGGTCTGTAAACAGCAAATCTCAAAAGCTTCGCTGGGATCAAACCTGGTAGTCCAGTGCATTTAGGGTTCACCTTGCACAGACTTCTTCCAGGTACATTCTGAAGAAATATAAACTTACATTATTTCATCTTACTGTATTTTATCCCTGGGTTGGTCCAATTGCTCACCTGCTCCAGGACCAGGAGGTGAGTTAGACCAGTGTAGGTGCCCATTTCCATCCTCAGACCAACCCCGCTGCTCATTTGAGGCTCAAGGCTTGTGAGCGTTTCAAGGAATTCCACAACCATGGTACAACTTTTACCTGCCTAGAACAACCAGGGTGCATATTTTGCCTTTTATTTTCTCCCTGAACTGCTTACGAATCTACAAGGATATAGGGATCTCCTCCTGGCCATCTGTGTGGTCACAGCTCAGCTTTTGTGTTATTGTTTACTAGTGGTGTAATCTCTTTCACAGAGCAATGATACAGTAACACCAGCAACTCAAAGACACCTGGTGAGAACATCTTAAATGAAACAAAACAACACATTCCAGGTGGAGAAACATCGGACACACATTGAGTTACCCATCAGCTTTTTACACCCATTGACTTGCTATGACTGTCACATTTTTGTATTGTACTGGCCACACAATGAAAATCGAGGAAATGTTTCAGCAGTTATTTTTGGAGTATCGTTTATCCTTCCGTTAACTCTTAACTCACAGTTTAAACTGCATATACATGGATAAACCTGCTTCCTCTGGCTTGCCTTAAAAATGTAATCTAAGGGTCGCACAATTAAAAATAATTGCATAGTTCCATTAATTTCTCTCTGGCAACTCAGAGTTTACTGAGCTGGCAAGTAACCACAGGACACCATGGAACAAGAAGTGGGCTGAGAATGAGGACAAGCTGGGGCTTTGGAAGAAGACACAGAAAAGACTCAGTCTGAGCAGAAGACTAAAGAGCCGGGTAAAATCATGCACTGTAAGGAGAAATTAATCATCTAATGAGTATTCACAGTTTCTCCTTGCACAAAAACTGGGGCCCATTGAGTAGAAAATTATCAGTCAGCAGGCCTGAAATAAATCAGAGGATTATCTTTTCCCAGAAAGCACAATTATAATTGTGAGTCAGAATACTATAGAATGTGGTAGTGACCAAAAATGTATGTGGGTTCAAAAAGAGAAAAAAACTTTCTCAAAGAGTAACCCATTACTGACCACCAAAGTACAAATACACTTGTTTTGGGAAACTCCCAAGCTGCTGGCTGCCAGCAGCTAGCAGAATATACCACTGGGAAAGATTGCTTTAAAAACGTCCTCCATGTTAAACTCATTCCCTGAGCACCCCACACAGGTCACCGTTAGAAACAAGCTACTGAGTGAAACATATCTCTGTAGGAAAACCCTTCCTGTTTTGCATTACACTCAAAAACTGAACTACTCTCAAGGCAACGATGCCAGAAGAAAAGCTACAGAAGTGCCTGGCATATGCATCTATAATACATTTGCATTTTAAAAGCAGTATTTTTGCCACATCTGAAATATTCTTATTCCCCTCAAGTAATTCAGGATTGCCTTTGAGAAAGGTGGCAGGCAAAGAGGGGGAAGAAGAAAAACCCAAACAGACTTAACATGTGGGTATCTTGGCAAGGTCTAGTTGGCAGAGCCTTCCTCCCTGCCCCCTCTTGATGCTGTAGAATCAGTCCTTTCCTATCCCGTTCAGGATGTTGGCCAGGATTTGTATTCTCACCAGCTCCCAAGAGATGCAAGGAGAGTCTCATGGACTGCATGGAGGAGGACGCAGCATCTGCACACCTTGAGAGAGCTACTTCCACCCCACCCCTCCCCCAGAAACACAGGCTGTCCCATCCACCCTCCCCTCCACCCCGATGGCTGACCTGCCAGTTCAGGTACCCTCTACGAAGGCTCACGTTTCCATAGAGGAAAACATCACTAGTTTTCCTTTCTTTTCTGCAAAATACAGTGCATGGGAATGAGCTACATCTCTTTCCCCTCGGCATGGGAAGAACCGTGCCCAGAGCATCCTGCTCCAGGGCAGGTCTGCGGGTGCTACCAGCACCTTCAGTTCTACAAAGTGCCAGACCCAAGCGGGGAAACACCGACTTTGTTCCTGACAGGGAGTGTGTAGGTGTTGGTGCCAAATCCACAAGTTAATTAAAAACCGTATTTTCTATGGGAAAACAATAGAGCCAGAATAATAGAGATATAATTATAGCCAGGTTTCCACTGGCAACTTGTTAATTGAATCTTATTCCGTTTCTTAAAGGAGAGCAGGGCTGCTGTCACACCCTCTTTCCTTCCTGCTGCTACAATTTCTCCAGCAATATTCCCACTAAAATGTCAATACGCTTATGTCCCTGCTCTAAAAGGGGCTCAGCATAATGTTGTGTGACGTGCAGTATCCTGAAAAGGAGCTACTCTGCTGCACGGCAAAGTGGTACATGTGTAATTACCTACATCATTTTAACACAAAACATCAAAAATGAAAATATAAGTCTCGTCTCTCCTCAGCCCTGCTCTGTCGCCATGGCAACCGGACACTTTCTCTCCTCCCCACATCCTTTTTCCCAAGGGACAAAGAAAACCGCTGGAGACTTCGCAAATCAGCACCGATAAGCACAAATAGTTTGCCAAATGTATTCATTCACTGACATCTCTTATTTCAAGTAATGGTCTGCATTGTGCTCACTAGAAGTGAGCTGCTGTAAGCACAGCCACCTGATTTCTGCCCAGCACTATCCCTTCTCCTGCTCACCACACCTCTTCTCCTCCACCTCTGCCCCCCTCCACATGCCCACGCAAACTCCCTCAAGCCAAGCTGTTAATTTTCTGTTCTGTTTAACGATTATTTTTTCTGTTTACATGTGCAGGGATGAACGGAGGTGTGCTCAGTTTGATTCCACCTGTACCACCGAATCCTGAATTACTCCGGAGAGCAACAGGTCAAAGCAAATACCTACATCCCTCAGACAGTCCTTTCACATGTAGCATGCTAAAGAGAAGAGAGGCGAGATCTGGGTTTTGTGACCCAAGTCAGCAGAAACTTTCACAGCAGTGCTACATGGCATGAGAGCATCACCTCAGCTGCAGGAGGTGTGTGGATTAGGGCTGGCATGAGCCCTCTCAAAAGGAGAGATGCCAGGTGCTGCTTCCCACCCACTTCCAGGCACTGACAGCTTTGCCAAACTTCAACTGACTGGGCTCCAGTACCTCGTGCCGGGTGTTTGGCTTACACTGATGGAGTGGTTTGCTTTTTTTGCTGGCAGCGCTTGTTAAAATGCTTCTTCTACTTCTGGAAACAAGCCTGGTGAAAATAAACTTTTTGTAGCTACTAAAATCAAGATCCTCCAACTTTTTATATGTTCCAGAGCTGAAAACAGGAGGAGAGGGGCATATATATTTACACGAGAAAGATGGAGCTCTTTCTGTTCCTCTGAACTTTCCACTGAGTTTGAGTATTTTAACTCCCCAAGCCCCTCCATCCACATGTGATGAAGAACACCACCCATCCTGGTTGAAGCTCCCACCTCCACCACACATGTGACACCAGGAGGAAGCCCCACAGAATGTTCGGGGTTGGAAAGGACCTCAAAGATCATCTAGTCCAACCCCCTGCCAGAGCAGGATCACCTACAGTAGGTCACACAGGAATGCATCCAGGCAGGTTTCAAATGTCTCCAAAGAAGGAGACTCCACAACCTCCCTGGGCAGCCTGTTCCAGGGCTCTGTCACCCTCACAGTGTCACTCTCACAGCACGGTCCTGCTGATGTGCTGCACCCACCTGGGCCAATGCTAGGTGGTCCCATGCCTTGGAGCTGCTGGCCACAAGCACCAAAACCAAGACCCTCGTCCCACAGGCAGCCCATGGGCGACACAACCAGCCACCTGGGAAAATGCCTTCCTCCAAATGAATGAGGCTTCTCATTGCTTTCAATGCAAATGCACACAAAGTCCTGCAAAGGAGATTATGACCTCTCGTGCCAGCTGTCGGGAGGCCACGTGGAATGTGACATTGAGGATAAAGACTTTACTGGCGTCGCGCACCAGAGAGGTCCGCCTGCCCCAGCAGTCATCAGACATTGTTCTCGCAGATGTACGGGGCGCTCTCCCGTTTCAGGTCATAATGAGCTGCAGATGCGGCAGGCGTTTCAGATTCAGAGTCTGCAGCAATGGAACACTCTACATAGATGCTTCTGCCTCATTTTTACTTGCTAATTTTTAATAATGACAATTTAACTTCATTGTGCGCTTCATACACGGCAACGGCCAATTCAGAAACCATCCTGAAGGGCTTTGATTGCTTAACAAATCTTGCAAATAGCTTTTAAACATTTTTTTTTTTTATAAAGCGCGTATTCTGAAATTTCAGTGTCACTTTGGTAGTTCTCCAGAGGGAAGTAATAAATAATTAGAGCGCACCATACTTTGGAGACACAGAGCCAATGCTTCAATTAGAAGCATCCCCATCTCACTTTTAAAGGACTTCAAAATCAGCATGAAAAAGGAGCTGGTGTTATACAGAATATATTTACACACATCAAAGAATAAGTCACAGGCAAAAGCTTAATTAAACTGAAATTTGGGTTGATCAATTAATTCATACATTTTAGAAGGGAAAAACACCTTATATAACTCCAATAAAAAAAATGTTGGAAAGCCTAGACTTTATAAAATGAGGCTAAAATCGAATTCCTTCAAAGTTGCAGATTTTACTGTATCACAAATCTTCGTGCTTCTCCTGTAACCCTTTCACGTAGCGATGTAATTAGCTCCAATTTTATGGTTCCTTTTGGCATAGACCTAAAGCTCCATACATGATCCTTGTGGTACTATTAGAAACAACCTGAAGTTCTCAACAGAGCTAGAGCTCCTTCATGTCAAACTCCAGAGCTGTCTCTAAAAGCTGCTTTCCAGCACAGTTTATTTAACCTTAACCATGAATATATATACAGTCTTAAATGCTCCTCATTTCAATAATGTGAGCTTTGCAGATGCCTGCAACACAGAGCAAGATTCTTGCAAGTTATGTCTGGATATCATTGCCTCTCAGCATTCATGGAGGGAGGTTATTTTCCAAAGCATGTGTTGAAATGCTGTAGAGGAATATTTTTTGTTTTACAGAACCAACTTTTATTAAACGACACCGAATTCTACCTTATTTTATTCTAAGTAATTTACAACCCAGTTTTACCTAGTTTTATCTGTTTATCAGCTAAAGTAATAACCCTGAGGAAAGAGTTATTCATTTAACAAAGGCAAGCTCTTTAAGAGATATACACATTGTATTCACAAAGGGAACATGTATGCACTTATTTTTGGATGCATTCTTATACTTCACAAATTCATGCCTTAAACAGGTATCAACAGCATGCATGTTCTGCAAGCATATGGAAATGACTTGTGTCCACTAGGAATATCTAGAGGCATGATTTTTGGATTTTTTATGTGAATCTGTATTTAATATTCATAAAAGAATTTTGCACAAATGTTTCTGAAAAATAAAATCTTTTTAACTTCAAGTATCTCTTCCCATTCTTTCACCTACTCATTATAAAAAAAAATAATTTTGCATTATGAAAAGTTACAGTGTGCAGTCTTACGTTAATTAGTTCATTTTGGTGCCTTTAAGCAGAGAGATGGGTAGAGATGGAGAAAACACGCTCCGTGTAGAAAATGAGCGTCAAGTTCAGATTTGGAAGGACAAGCATTCCTCCGTAACGCAGATCATCGCAGCACATTTCCAGGAATAAGCAAAACAAACCAAAACCAAACGGGGGAGGCGGGGTAGAGCCTAAAATCTAGGTCAGAGGAAGAAAACAGAAAAGTATGAGGCATCCTTTCCCGTGAGCTTCACAAGTGATTGTGTGAAGGTCTCGTCTCCTGCCATGCTTGTGCATATGTGACACCGACTGCCTCCGTGCCACAGAAGGAATGACGGGAATGTTAATCAACGGGGGCTCAAGTGGCACCTTTGGCGAGAGATCACATCAGGGTAATAACATACCCGGCTATACTAAAAAGACCTCACTTCAGGGAGAATTCACTCATGGCACAGCCTGCAAAAAACATTACTTTTCTCCATAAAGAGAAGGGCCAAAGAGCAAAGGGGAAAAGCCCAGCAATAGTGTGCTGAAGGTACTGCCTACAAATACAGAAAGAATTTGCTGCTTTTTTTCCTAAACAGACCAGACGTGCAAGTGGTTCTTACACCCCAAATTTTTATGATCTATTTGGAATCTTCATTCTGCTGCTCAGCCACCTGGCTTTACATTTACAGATGGCTTTGAGATCACAGTTTGTTATCTTATTTAAACATAATTAACAAACACATTTCATCCTCTTGCATCAACAGAGATCTGACTCTCCATGACAGAACAACGAAAATGGAAAACTTCAGCAGACGTAGCTGGTTATTGCATTCTGGCATTCTCTTAGAGATGTCTTCAATACCTCCTTCTATTCTTGCCATCTTCAGAATAAGTCCTTTCCTGTTGTACCAGGGACACAACTTCTACTTAAAGTCACTATCATTTTTCTTGTCTTTGAACAGAAAAGCAAATTAACTGATGAATGCATTTGTTATTTCCTTATCTTTTGTGTTCAGTTAACCACTATCATTCTGAGTGACAAAAACTGTCTCTTACCATCTGCCCACTAGAAATCTGCTCTAAGAACATTTATCATTATTTATTAATCCCTATAAAACAACAAATTGTTTTTATTCTTAAAGCAGTAGTTTTGCTTTTCTTCTCATTTTGATTTCTCTGTTGGGTCTATGGGCTGACCTGTGTCACCCATCCACACCTCCAACTCCCCCTTCCAACCCACCTGCTGCCTGTCCAAGGTGCACGTGTCCACACACGTCTTCACAAGTCTCCAGCTGGGACCTGTAACAAGCCCTGAGGTGACAGAAGTGGCCCCTAAAAAAAATAGCTGAGGCGCTGCTCTGAGGCTCGAGGCAGGGACTGGCATGGCACTGGGGTGGGAACATGGTCACTCCTAGTTCCTATCAGACGTTTCCAGCCTGGCACTGAGTGATCCCAAGTTCCTCTAATGAGGAGCATTTATTTGGACCTTCTGTGAGTACAAAAGCAAATTAACTGATGAAGACATCTGTTCTTTGCTTACTGCATATGTTCAGTTAATTACTATCTATTCCCCTTTTTCTGGCTACACCAAGAGTGAGGTCAGTCATGACAGTCTTGGTCATCTGCATTGCTTAACTTTTGCTCCGTCTGGCTCTGGCTTGGTTCACACCAGCCAGCTCTCCCTCAGCCAGTCCCTCAGCACTCTCCCGGGGATAACTTATTCCAGGGAGCACTCCCTCAAAGAATGGAGAAAACAACAGGTATGGCTGCCTCACCCCATGCAGCTTTATAACATTATCCTAATGAGGTTTCTTTATGCTCAATTTGTGTCCTGCAATCTCATGCCATGCCCCAGGTCGTTTAACGTGCATCTTCACTTTACAAAATATAACCACCCCTCCAAAAGATGGTGAAAAACTCTGAATAGAAAAGAAAAACATTAAAAAACCCCAACCAAACAATTATATCTCAGAGCTACGGGAGCACCACACGGGGCCCAGAGGAGATACAGGTTATGTGGGGTAGATGCCCCTTGTCTGCTCTGGATGGAACTTGCCATATGCAACTCAGTCTATGATACTTGGCCTCAGGGCTAAGGGTTAACACCTGGCTTTCTTTTATGTTAGTCCAGTGGGCCCGGGAGATAAAAGACTCCTTGGTTTAGTCTGCAAATGAGACAGACATTTAGTATTTCAAAGTACACTGTCCAGCTAGTACCTCCTAGCATCCTTTTTCATGCCTCTCAGCAAGCATTGTTCCTTGCTGCTTATCAGGAGTCCCGCAACAACTCCTGACTGAATTGCCTTTCTTATTTGACCTCTTCTAGTACTCCTTTGTGGCCAACATTGAACGTTTAACAATACCAACTCCTGCAAAGCAACTGTAAAATCCTTTTCTCCGCGGAGGATGCATTGGTTAGCACAGCAGGCCAGCTTTCAGGTTTTGTGAAAGCCTGTCTGTGCCTCCATTCCTGAGGTGTGAAAATAAAATTAAAAAAAACCCAACAACTATTCTGTTAATAATACTTACTTACTTGCAAAGATTTTGAGGATGAAACCACCTGTATCTCTTCCATTTTTACATAGTATGATGAGAATCCATTTGGCACTTAAATCAAAATACGACACAACTTTGTGAGTCTGACTTCACATGTGCCTGGAGCTGCCACCACGTAATCCAACATCAACACGTCTCCACTTTTCGGTCCTTCCAACTGTAAATTGGGAAATCCTATGCCCACAGCTGTGAGGGAAGAATTAAGACTGGTAAAATAACTCAGTAGCCCGGAATGAGAAGTTCATGCCAGAACAGTGAGGAACCATTAACAACTGCAGCTGTATTACTTTCTTGAATGATGACTCCATTAGCCTCTGCAGGATTTTTATTTGAATTATGTGAGAAAACAGTTCTGCGGTATTTCTAAAGAAAATAAATCTTATTTTACTTTTTTCTCAGTTACTTTTTCAATTGGTACTAGAACAATTAAAAATCTTCAATGTCCACGATTTGTCTGAGGTTTTGTTGGGGTTTTTTGTTTGTTTTCAAATAAGCTTTTCTTATCTGTGAAGAGACTTTTTCATCTACTTTCTCAAACTGTAAGAGATTTACAATAGCTAAGGATTACAGCAAGGTTGGGTGATTCTTAATTTCTTTGTATCAACCCTTGGCTGATAAAAAGAAATCCTTAAATCTTGTCCTTCTGTAGACGGCAAATTATCAACTGCTATGTTTATTATTCTTTTTCCTGTTTTGTTTGTCTCACATCTCATTCCTTTTATCAAAATCTATAAAAGGACACAATATGCCGAGAAGAGATAAGCATGTTATGTATTCCAGAAAAGATTTATCTATAATTTAGTATGTTCATTTTGAAATGATAGCATTTGGATCAGTTCTGTTTCCATCTTGTACAGCAGTCACCATCAAAATATTCCTTTCCTCTTGCAAGGGAAAGCTGTTACCATGGTATTCCCACTATTCTTAACGTGGAGACTGGGAAAAAATTGTTACTGTCCCAAGCAAATTCCCTTACTTCCAGTGCAAAGGTCTGCAGGGGTAGCTGCAACAGGACCTGTACCTGATTTACAGCTCGAGGGCAAAGGAAGATGGGTCAGTGGCTGGGAGAAGGTTCTCCAGCTGGAGAGGCTCGTGCACCTAGTACAGTTCTCACCTGTTTCTTTGAATTATGATCATGTTTAGGCAAACACCACAGAAAAGAATGACATTAGTGAAAGATGATGGGCTTCTAAAAACGTGATCGAAGGACATGACCCTATCCAGTTAGAGATCCTGCTCCCCAGGAAGGCAGGCATGCCCAGGGACAGGGCTTGGGTGGCCGACAGCTGGTGGGGCTGGTTTGTTTCTCACTGTGAGTGCTAGAGCAGCAACAGGGTTACAAATCAGGAAAAAAAAGCTGCAGAACACTGGATGGTGTAAGATGCAGCTCCCAGGTGCCAGACCTGGCTCTGGGGAGAGGAAGGTGCTTCTAAGTCAGGGCTTCTCCTGAGGGCACGTTTCATCACGGAACATCTTCAAATCATCTCCTCTTGAGCACCTAGGCCACATCCCCACTCCTCACAAAGGTTTGTCCTGGTTTTCTGGGCACTCTCAACACTTATGTTTCCTGTGAAGACTGGAAGCTCCTCTAGCTTCAATGTGCTAGCTGAAAACACAGGCTTTGGTCCAGCCATTGAGTTAGGTTTTCCTAGAACCTTCTCCAGGGCTCACAATGGTAACTGCCCCACATGTCCACCTGGATAAAGAGCTGTTGCTGCAAGAGCAGCATCACCTCACTAGGGACGTGCTGCCATCAGATGTCTCACAGTGACCATAACCAGAGTAAAGAGCCACACACCCTTTAGGAGGCCAACCCAACCAGGGACCAAGGATGGGTGTCTTACAGTTACAGTAATTTATCTGGACATCTGATGAAAAGCTTTGCTTCAGTTTAAAACTTTATGTCCCTTCTTGCATTGAGACAAGTTTGGAATGACATTTTCAAAATAAGAAGTTAATTTGGGTTTGCTTTGAAAATGTCAAAAGGAAATGTTTCAAACAATGCAGAATTATTAATTTTGCTTTCTATTTAGCCAAAATAATTCAACAAGTAGGTTCAGATGCCCTAACAGTATTTCTGGGGAATAGCAAGCCAGGAGGACAGCAAATTTTTGTTTTAGAGTGGATTGGGTTTTGTGCAGCCCTGTCTTTGCTGCAGACTTAACTTGAACTATCTGCACTTATGCTCCTCTCTCAAACAGAGCTGTCACACTGTGAAACGACAGTGTGCAAGCATCAGGATTAGTGAATGGGATGATTTTGTTAGCAGTGCAAACAGACTACAGCGCTAACAATATGGTCAAGTGAAATTTTTGGCTGCAGTGTTTAGTTGTCAAATATGCAGTTTCAGAATCATTAGATGGATTCACAACTTCCAGTTGAATTTAGAAAATAAAATGATAAATATTTGATATGTGTTGAATTGCAAAATATTCCAGAGAACTCCAAGTGCTCTGTTTCACCACTTTTTTTTTTTTTTTAACAAAAGCTTCTCATTTTTCATTTCGATACACTCTTCAGGAATGGCACTTAGCTCTTGCCAAATGTCTCGAAAGATCATTTTGCATCAGTATTGACAACATCACTGTTCGTCGCTTGCTCCATGTGCAACCTGAGCAAGTCTCACAGCCAGACACTGTTACCTGGTGTTGGCTAAGGGGATACCAGCATGACCTCCTGCTGATGGGTGGCATCCCTGGTGCCGCAGCCTTCCCTGTAGTGACAAGGGACTGGTGTTTGTTGCCCTGAAGCTCATTTTTTCCCTTACATCTCAAGAAGTGTAACTGAGCAGCCCCAGCACCTCTGGAGGCAGGAAAAAAAAACAGATGCATCTGGAAGAGCTCCACCATGAGCCGCTCACTCACTAGCTAGCAAAGCAGAAGGCAAATCCTCTCATTTTCTAGCTCTCCTCAGGCTAACCCACCTCTGAAACCCATAGCAGCAGCAGGGGCTGCTGCAAATGCTCCTTCCTCCTTCCCTCCCCACCCTTTCCCTCATCTGCCCAGAAACCAGACATGTTCTTAGAGCACAGGAGAGAAGGGAGAAAAGCGTGCTAGCTGCTAGTGGTCATTTTGAAGTAAAGCCTGGAAATACTTCTGTGGCAGGGGGAGCTGGCTGAGTGGCTGGCCTCTGGGTAAACAGCAACAAGGAGAGGAAACCTCAAGGGAGGCTGATCTGCTGCTGCTGGTCCCTGGCCGCCTCCCCAGGCTACCACAGGCTGCAGTACCCACCACTGCAGAGCCAAGGACAACGAGCTCTAAATTCCTCTGCAACGTCTCTTGTAAGTCATGCTTCAGTGAATCACCATCGCAATCCTCTTCTATATTACATATTCAACATCTACTCCAAAACAATGTTAAAAATAACTGATGTACTTGCAGCAGGCAGATGGCTACTAAATCCTTCTCCATTTCTTTGTATCCCATGAAACTCAGGCTTGTATCTTCAAGATATATACTCTGTGATATCAAGATATTAGAAGTATTGAAAATACAGCAGTTACAAAGCTGATGTCATTAAATATATCCTCTGAAGGAAATCCCAAAGTTGTCACTGAAACTATGCCAGAGTGGCCCAGCATCGCCCAGAAATCAAGCAGATGAGCAAAACTAAAACTTCTTCGGGGCCCTGTCTAGATATTAAGTAGTCAGACAGACAAACCATTGGGAGGCACAGCTACCCAGATGCCACGTTGCATCCTCCCAAATCCAAGTCCTGTATAAAAGGCTCTGAAATGGCCATAATATCTATTTTCCTTACTGCTGCATCTACCAGGAAAGACAGCGAGGCTCAGCCGGGAGGAGGGCGCAAGGTAGGCTTGGGCTGCCACAGGGAGGT
>NW_009725807.1:23192-39364 GCF_000703405.1 Apaloderma vittatum | reverse complement strand
CTCCCCCCACAACACGCTTAATCTCTTTTCTCAGAGGAAGCCAGCTGGGAAGGAGAACAGTTCATGTGGGGCAGTCACTATCCGTCTGGGGACAGGACCCAGGAGCAAACTAGGGAGATAAGCTATGAAACAGCACAGATTCATCCATTTGTCTGTGAAGTTAATAATTTATTTTTTTTTCTTGTGAGAAAAAAACAGCAACAACAATTTACTTACATGTGACCTAATGTCTACAAGAAGAGTTTTTCAACCATCTTCGGGCATTCACCAGTATCATGAAATCCCTGAGAACAACTTATCTTGGAAAGATTAGGCTGGGTATTTGCTTTCTGGGTTTCTAGAGATTTGCGAAGAAAATAAGTGGTAAAACGCCCAGGATCATTAATTTACAGCTAGCAGCCCTTCCCCTAGCTAGCTGGTCAGGACACCAGACTGCTGCTTGCTGAAACAGCTCCATGCCCAGGCTCTCACATAGGACTTGCACCATCAGAATAGAAGCATAAAAGTCCTTGAAATCAACGTGAAACTCTGCTTATAAAGCTTGATGGCATGCTACTGCCCTCCATCTTTGCTTCAGCGTCAAGCACACCTAAGTTTTTAAACCATGTGCAAAGCAACCACGCCTGCCCTTAGCCCCTTGCAGGCTGAGAAACTAATGGCAGGCTCAGATAGATCATCCTAAGCGACAATTAATTGACCTTAAAGTTGCAGCAACTCCAAAGGCGTCATTGCAGGCTCTATTGTTTTTTAATGTGTCATTCAGAGAAGGTCAGCAGGCTCCTGTAAGAGACATATGAAGGACTTGCTAAAGCACATTGCCAGCTCGAGAGACAATTAAGATTCCTCAGACTCCAGTTTTATCTTACAGTAGGTGATTTGTGTGCTGGGTACAAGAGAAAGGAACAGACATCTCGACATTTCTCAAAAACTTTTCGTATTCAAGGGACCTACAACAGACATCATAAACTATTTGTAATAGGAGAGCAGAAGGTACAAAGATAGTGTCTCGCCCTTGCCAGATAGCTTTGCTAGACCCTGCTGAGTATTAATGCCACTGAAAAAACAGCTGTAAATCAGAACTGCAGGTCTCGTAGGGTAACCAAACACTGTTAAAGAGCTGCTGAGTTTGGAAATGAGAAGTCCTATGCTAATAAAAAATTAAAGAGCTGTGCTCTGAAAATGGAGGTTAAAAAGCAAGGAGATGCCCTTCCCCAGTACCCAAATCTTCAAACTCACTTCCAGAGCACCTGAAGAAAACAAACCATTTGTTCTGCCTCACAGCAGTAAAAGCTACAACCATCCAAGTATCAAAGGCTCAGACTTCCTCTCCCTGTCAGCCACTATCATGATTAAATTATATTGCTTAAGAACTGCAGCAAAATGTCTGCCTTGCAAAGAAGACATAGAATCATAGAATGATGAATCACAGAACGGTTTGGGTTGGAAGGGACCTTAAAGATCATCTAGTTCCAACTCCCTGCCACGGGCAGGGTCACCTCCCACTAGACGAGGCTGCTCCAAGCCCATCCAGCCTGGCGTTGAACACAGCTTCTCTGGGCAACCTGTTCCAGCGTCTCTGCATAGAACATGTACAAAACAAAGCATGTCTCAGTGAATTTCCTTCAACAACTTCTGTTGCACCACCTTGTAACTCTATGGTCTTTATGCAGGCTGTGAAGAATAACAGGGGCTCGCCTGCACTGCACTAACATTACGCACTAATGGAGTTTGGTTGTGTTGATGGTAACTACATCCATGGAAGAGCATATCTTCAAGCAAAAAGTAGCAAGAGTGGGTATTAGTGGTAGTAATGTAGGCACCACTCAAGGTGGAAAACTCCATTTTTCATCATTCATATACACAGGTCTAGGCTGGTGAAAGTACAACATTGGTGCCTATGCAGTCAGGACAAATAAGATTTCTGAATCACACTTAAAACAGAAACCCTAAGTAACTTCCATAAAGGTTGAAATCAGCTTTACTCAACTGCTATTTTGTTAAGGTGGAAATTACTAAACATTTTTTTCTTTGGTTATGCAGGCTTCCTGAAAAAGCTATTACCAACTTTTTTAACAGGAACACAAAAGGGTTGTTTCAGAAAACAGCAACCCTCACATCTGTTTCTGAGAGATAACATGCTTTTTTAGGACACTTAGAATCACAAGTAAATTCCTGATGCTTTCAGAGAACTAGGTGGTAGCTACAGAGCCTCTGCAAAACTGAATAGTGGAGCTAGAAACTGAAGAAGAAACATTGACATGACAGAAATAAAACCTGTTGACCGAATGTGGTCCTTTACTAGGGCTTAGCTATTTCACAAATTATACCTGTGAGGTTCAAATGTGCATAAGAAATGCAGTTAAACACGGTGACACTGAAACCCCCTGGGTCAGGAAAAGGGCTTTACAGGGTCTCCATCACTCCTTTATATAGTCCTGATCCTTTATATTTCCCCAGGCTTGGTCCAGCTGAGGAGCAATCCTTACGTCCAAGGCAGCACTGAGCGGGTGACCTGCTGAGCTGATAGGCAAAGGGTTCTCTCACTTAATGAGCACAGTCTGCTCCAAGACAATTGCCTTGCTACTTCTGGCACACATGCATCTTAGGAAAGTGATCTCATTTTCTATACCCAGGCACGAAAACCAAAATGAAACATGCAGCATAAGAGTAGCTCCTTAAATTGGCTAGTTTGATTAATATATCAAAGGGGAAAGCTATTTCAGAAATACAAAACCTTATTATAAAACAATGATGAAACCATATTTACTACATTTGATTAAACAAGAAGTAGGCAATTACTTGGACAGTACACAAGATCCTGGTTTATTTTGGTTTATTTATAAATCACGGTAATTGTCTTCCATTGTTTTCCTAGTAAAAAGTTAATATTATATTTGTTTCTATTAAAATAGTGATTTATAGAGCACTCCTTACATTAAAACCATTACAGAAAGATCAATTTATCAGTAAACTTTAATGGACAAATAAACTGGAGACAACATGTTCAGTTCAAATAAGATTTAGCCTATTACCGGGTTTCAGACTAAGGACACAGAAAATTGAACCTTTGTGCATTAACCAATACTGTAAGCAAATGCAGTTTACTGCTTTGTTTGTTAACTAGATTTACATATGCAACCATAGCCTTCTGCATTGTAAATCCTTTATTTTGCACTGAATTTGAAGTAGGAACACAGCAATGTGATGTGACAGGGCTATTTTTGTATCATTTCCATCTCACCTGCAGGAGAAGGAACCCAACAGCACCCTGTGAGAAATAGGTTTCTTGAAGTTTGACCACACCAGGATTGCTGCTTGGGTGTCCCCAAGGCTCTGGGCAGCACAGCAGCTGGAACAGCCCATGCCCAGCATCTGGCTCCAGGGTGGGTATTATTATTTTGTGGATATGGTTTCACAAAACATAGGATCATAGAATCACACAATGTTCGGGGTTGGAAGGACCTCTAGAGACCAACTAGTCCAACTCCCCTGCCAGAGCAGGATCCCCTAGTTCAGGCTACACAGGAACACGTCCAGGCGGGTTTTGAAAGTCCAGAGAAGGAGACTCCACAACCTCTCTGGGCAGCCTGTGCCAGTGCTCTGTCACCCTCATAGTAAAGAAATTTTTCCTCACATTGAGGTGGAACTTCCTATGTTCTAAATTAAATCCAGTATTTCTTGGTCTATTACTGGGCACCATTGAAAAGAGATTGTCCCCTTCCCCTTGACACTCACTCCTCAGATATTTATATATGTTACTAAGTTCCCCTCTCAGCCGTCTCCTTTCAAGGCTAAACAGTCTCAGTTCTCTCTGTCTCTCTTCATAAGAGAGGCGGAAAAAGATGAATCAAGCTCTGGCCTCCTTGGGATGGACTCATGGTGGTGATGCTGGGAAGACAGGAGGGCCAGTCCCAAGAAAAGAGTCATCCCAATCCCTCTTATGCAAGACCAGCGCAAGCCAGGTTACTGCTGTATTGGCCTCACAGAAAGGCTAATTGAGACACCTAGCTCATTTCAGTAGGTAAGAACAGGAATTTCCTCTCAAATCCTTTGTGGGCTGGCAAGTGGAGCTCACTGTGCCAGAAAACACCAGAGACCAAGCACGCTGCAAACCTGGTCTACAGCAAGGGAGCTTGACCATAGAATCATAGAATCATTAAGGTTGGAAAAGGCCTTTAAGATCCTCAAGGACAACTGTTGACCTAGCAATGCCAAGCCCACCACTAAACCATGTCCCTTAGCATCTTGTGCTCTTTTTCAGCTAATTGTGTTGATTTTGTGGAAAAGAACTTAGAAAAGTATGTGCTATGTACAGAAAACAGTTACATTGATCAAAAAGTGAGTTACCCTTTTCTCCAATGCTCATTCCAAAATCTGTCTATCTGAGCTTAATCTTAGTGCCAGCCACTAGCAAACCTATGAGTGCTGCTATTTATTCTCAGTGCAAATAATCTCAAGGAACTGTTTCAGTACCTAGTGACTTTCAGCACTGGCAGAAAGATGCAACCATGCGGTGCCTCTGAACTCTGCTCTGTTCCTGGCAAGATCCAATGTTAACTACAGGGACTACCTGTGTATACGTTTAACGTAATTTTTATCAGCCTTTAAATGCATCTACTCTCTTTTTTTTCTAAAAGTGCTTAAGGGCAAAAAGCAATTCCTGTTGACTCCCTGGCTTGTCTTAGTATTATTTTTGAAGGCATGGCAGAAATATTTGCAGTAAAGTAATTTACTAATTTGGCCTGAGAGATTTTTGCATGCCTCTTACAGAATAACAACTGAGAAACTGCACCACAAATACAGTTGCAAGAAAAAGTATGTGAACCTCAATGTGAAAATGTCTGTACGTCAGCTGAAACGCTGTAGACGTTGGGTGATGCTACAGGATAATAACCCGAAACATCGAGTAAGTCCACATCAGAATGGGTTCAGAAAAACAAAATCTGCCTTTTGGAGTGGCCAAGTCAGAGCCCAGACCTCAACCCAACAGAGATGCTCTGGAATGACTTGAAGAGAGCCTTGCACAAGGGACGTCCGAAGAGTATGACAGAGCTAAAGCAGTTCCGCCAGGAAGAACGGGCTAAAATCTCCCTGAAGAATGTGCAGCTCTGATCCACAGCTATAGGAAGGACCTGGTTGAGATTATTGCTGCCAAGGGAGAGTAAACTAGTTATTGATTCCAAGGATTCACTTGCTTTTTCCACTAGCATTTTGAATGTTAGATGAGTGTGTTCAATAAAGACATGGAGGATCAGAACTGTTTTTGTGTTATTATTTTAGGCACATTATATTTGTCAATATTCTTGAGTTAGATGATGGTTAGATCACATTTTACGACAAATTAATGCAGAACACCATGAAATTCCAAAAGGTTCATATACTTTTTCTTGCACATGTACATAGATAATCTGGCTAGACAGCAAGCTTTAGTTCTCACTGAAAATACTTTGTATTTTTCCCAGATGCTAACATATGATTAGCATGCTAATATATGATTACCATGCTAATAACAACGACCCATCACTGGGGTAACTCACAAAGTGCTTTGTCACATAAAGGAAGTGCGCACCTTTTTATTTAATAACACCACATTTGCAAATAGCAATTAAGTTGAGACCTTTGCCATACAGTAGTTCTCAGCAAACTTAAAATAGATGAAGTGGACTTAAACCAGAGCAGCATAACAAGCCAAAGGATATGTGACTTGGCCACCTCATCTGAAAAGTAGTCACTTACAGCCACACAATGTCTATTTCTGTATCAAAATTATTCGTTATTAAACAATGCGATACTAACGTTAATGTTTGTAAAAAACCATCTTCATTGCAATGGAGTTTCAAGCAATTTTCTCTTTTACTGCTCCTTTCTAACTGGCCTAAATAGGACACTGGCAATAATGAATCAATTTCAGTCCAAGACTTTGAAAAGCAATTGAGACATCTGCCGTGGCCCTGGGGCTAGGGGTTTGCATCCTGCCCGGGACGTGCTCCACAACTGGTGATGTTGCCTGCCCACATGAACACTCCTCAAGCCAGGCAAAACTCTGATCTCCACAATAAAATCTCGAGAAACATGGCTAAGCACCTGCCCACATGAACACTCCTCAAGCCAGGCATAACTCTGATCTCCACAATAAAATCTTGAGAAACATGGCTAAGCGAAATCCGGGCAATTACGAAATTATTTTTTTATAATCAAAATAGCCAAAAAATAAAAAACTAACCAAAAAACCCCCATAGTAAGTAACTTGGTAGCTCTGCAAATAGCATACATTAAGGAAAAAGGTAGTTAAGAAATATTTAACTGCGAAGTAGGCTTTTATGGTTATTTCAGGTATGAATCCTTACAGGTGTAGAAGAAAAATCTATCCTAGAAGAAGATTTGTGGTAGATGGCCTGTGTCCTATCACAAATTCAAAACCATAGCCACATATTTGGGATTCTGTGTACCTGACCCAGAGAAGCGGAGCAGTGATGTCAGATTTACCACGCAGATCAGGAGCAGCTCACCCTGCAGATGCAGTGAGAGCGATCTGACCAGAGCCCATCAGATTGGCAGCCAGTGCCCAGCAGTTGTTTTCTCCAGGCTGCTGAATTTCCAGCAGTCCAGTCCAAGCTACTGCTCACCCTACTTGCTGGGCATCCAGAAATGTGGCAGGTAACCAAAAAAGCATGACAGTAATCAATGGGCAATGCAATACTCTACTACGACTGCAAGAAGCAGTAGTGCTGGCAGATGTGTGCCTGTTTTGCCTACATCTTTTACACTAGGCAGGTGCCACTGAAATAAAAACTGTGAGAGATGTCAAAAAGCAAGAAAGAAGAAACTGGATTAATGTGAGTGAAAATTAAATGCCTAGGCTGCTGTACATGCCTTTGAAAATCTCTGACCTAAATTGAGAGAGAAATGTCCTTTACAGAACACACAGTATGCCAAATATAGATTTTGGAGACATCTATGATAATAAAACAGATTACGTTACTATCAGAGAGAGTATGGTGAAGCATCAACCCTCACATAAACCCAGTTACATAGAGACATGCATAAATAAATCCCTGACCTACCAAATTTCCTTAACTGTTGTAAACTGTGTTTTAAGATATTTCTATTCCATGAGTAAACTTCACTTCCTATATCTTTTGTTGACTGAGTGTAAAGATTTAAAGAAGACAAATCAAGTTTATTTTAGATTCCCTGAGGAAAAACAAACCCATCTGTCCTCACTCCTTCCCTGCTGTTTTACAGTGTTCATTATTAGTTATTTCCATAACACACCTACATTTATCCCTATCTGCAGGAGGAACATTTATCTCACAAATAGTCCCGTCAAACGTCTCTAAAACGCCAGCAGATAAAACAGAACCACCCCCCCCTCAAAAAAAAGTTGATTCCCATGGAAATGAGATATATAACATAGCAAAGGAGTCAAGATGAGCTTTAACCTGGTGAACCTAAAGCTGATCTCTTGGCACCTCCCATGCAGTGTGACACAGCCCACGCGGGAACAGACAGAAGTAGTTGAGAAACAAGCGTAACAGGCAAAAGAGAAGTGTGCCGCCTGTTTTACTACATAACATCAGGCTTGTTGTCGTAACGGTACTTCTGTAACAGCTCTCTGGTTGAGGATATCACAGCTGCTTGCTCTTTTCTTTCCCCCCTCATGGGTGGCATATGGTAAAAGCTGAAAAGACCAGCACTACCCAAAACAGAGGTACGGAACCAGTGTGGGAAGTCCCCGGCACTGAAAGACTTCTCTTTATTGTCACCAGCACAGCAGTGACTCTCACAGCCTGGTGCTTACAATACCATAGCTGAGAGGAAGGGCTAAGACAAACTCCTTCGGAAGTTGCTTTTACAGGCACCCTCTCCCAGCGTCTTTGTAAATCACAACAAAGGAAACCCCCTGAGAGATCAGCAGCATTAAAGATGGCAAGGAGCATCTCAGTGTTGACAGTAGGTTAAGTGGCCACCATAGGGTCACAACCTGTGTTCCTTTTTGCTAGAAAATGCACCGGTAAATGTGAAGAAATCTTTTAAAAGTGTATTGTCTAATCACAGTGGCTTAAGCCAGCAGAGCTGATGGAAAGCCGTGTCCACTGAGCCTCAAAATACAACTGGAGTGGATGCTTCTCTGGAGTGTTTCATGGCAGTGTGACTTTAGCTCTCTACAACTGTCATACAGGGCAGCAGGAGTAGATGTACATACGGGAAGCGTTTCCAAGCTCCTCGCTATGCGAGCAGGAACTCAACCCAGCATTTACAAATGATCCCGTATCATGAACTTCCACTGACAGTGTAAGATAATGCTTATAAAGCCATAACAATGGCTTTACGTAATTATTTCCAGGACAACAGCAGTTTACAACAGGATTTCCGTTCTACTTTTGCCTTACTTCAGATTTACTCCCCTTCATTTCCACTGACAGGGCTGCTGTTCACGTCATGTGCTGAGGTGTGACTCATGTGCTGAGGTGTGAGCGCGGCGTATTACCATCCCAATAGGAAAGTCAAGACAGCAGCAACAGAGTTGGCAGTTTTATTCCTCAAAAGCTGCTTACTGCACGCCTCACCTCCGCAGCATGCAAGCCTCCGAAGCACGTCTCTCTTTAACATGCCTTTCCACATCAGTGGATCTGGTGAATATCTCAAGACAGTTTTGTTTAATGTAGCACTGAGCTGTGCTGTTTCATTAGTCTCAGTGACAACATCTCAACCTACCTGAGCTGCAGGTTTATGTTTCTCTGTGCTGTCAGTTTGAACACAATTTAGCTTGTGCTCAGGATAATCACAAGCCCCATCTGTCTTTGTCTCAAGAAAGACAAGGGCCCTTCTGGGGAGGATCCCGTGCTGTTTTGACTGCTAAAACCCAGTCATGTGGTCCAGTTCAAGGCAGACAAGACACGAGGAGGCAGCTGAACTGAGCAGGGAGCTCCACACTATGCCCACACCATCCAACGTGTTCCCAATGGTGCCCTCCCACAGAGCCAGGACACGGATGAAAGACAAGGTTGGCACTGGGCCCCTCTCCAGGGCTACTCCTGCCCAGCAGCGTAGACACAACTGAAGCTGTTCCCCATGTCTTTCCAGAAAATAAACTGTCTGGTCGAGGTAGCTTCGGTAGGACGTAGCTGGGAGGTTGTCAATGGAAATCTCAAACAGAATGGCACAAATGTGCTGGCACAGTGAGTGCTGGGGAGAGAAGCCCTGGGCAGACCAGTCAAGGGCAACAAAGAAAAGAAACGCATCTCATTGCGGGAGTATATGTAAGAAAAGCTGAAGCTTTTTCAATAGTCTGAAGAAGATCAAGCTGTTTGTAAGAACTTTTAACAGCCCGCCTAAACGGATTGTTGGACAGATGAAGTACATTTAGACTGCTCCTATAATTTTTGTTTTAATTCTAGCTGAAGAAAAAGCATTTCAATGAGCCTTCAATGTATCGTAAATTTCTAAGTACTTCTGTTATAATGCCTAGTCTAGTTGGAAAAGATAAATAAGTGTAGCTAAAGTTGAATGTACTTTTGCTTTCTATTTGGCTTTATTCTAAAATCACAGGAGTCTTCGTTATACCAATTCTGAACACAAAGATATATAAATTGTTTACTTAATTCTTCCTTTTATTTGGTTTAGTTTATTTAAAAACAAAACCATGCAACATCCTTAACATTCTCTCCATAAGCAAGTACAGAGAAATAGCTTGCCTCAAACTTGAATTAAGTCCTATTTAAAGCACACCACAAGGCTAATTTCTGGTACTGGCAGCACAGTGATACTGATAACCACATTATGCTGCTGAGCCCAACTGTGGCTTCCAGGGAAAACAAAGCAGATGAGGAAAAATGCATTTACTTCTCAACAGAGGTATCCACACTATTCCTCAGGCTTATTTAACAAGCATCACTGTACATGTGTTTGTGGATGTACATGTTGCTGGCATTAACATCATCCTCTCTTTAAGAATGTCCCACCAAAATCTAGCTCTGAAAAGATGAGTGCTATGATACTTCACCTTGCACTAAAAATGCCTTCTACATTAAACACACAGAAATTATATCAAATTTCATTTGCTTTACTTCATTCTTCAATATTTCTGGCAGCCTGCAAAACCACAGGACAATTCCATCTAACCCTCAAAGGATTTTCCACCCTCATGTAACATTACAAGGTAATGAGTAACCTTTGAATAAACTTCTACAATTTAACCCAGTCTGCAGCACACAAAAGCCTGGCCAAACTGCTCTGTAAGTCAGCAATGCAAGTTTCCAGGACCAAGATAATACCTTGTCCACGTTTGCTCCAGCTATAACGGGCATCCCTCAGCTACCTCGTTCCCAGCCTGTAATTGCTCAAGTGATTTGAATGTAATTTTCATTAAGAATCTAGCATCTTATTCCTTCAAGTTTCAAAAATACATTTTGAAATGGACAGTACCTCAACGTACACTAAATTAAACCTTCGCTAAGCTCCAAGTCCACAGCAGCAGCAGGCCAGATGGTCAACAAAATAAAATACAACCTGTCGACAGCAGAGAGTTACTTTCACATATGGTAGCACAGTGGCTACAAATCTCCACTGACAACATGAAAAAAAAAATCTTCCTGCACTTTTGACCTGGAATTAAAACCATGGCTTCATTAACCTTGATCAGTAAAAAGAGTGGTCACACACATCTCTGCTGATACAACTCCTTTGCGTTTAAAATGTCTGTTGAAACTAATGACATCTTATATATGCTTTTCTGTTGAACTTGCACCTCAGGATTAACTAAGGCCATGACACAGGACAAAACTGTACCGTGGTCCTTCCAGATCTGTCAGGACAGCAAACAGAAACCAAGGTTTTTAACACTGCAAAGTAACCAAAATTAGTCGTTTCTAGCATGTGGCTCACATGTGGGGCAGGAAGGGACAGATGTCAGCGTGGAGGAGCCAGGAGGCAGGTCCCAGGGGCCCAAAGCCCCTTTCCTGAGTGTCTCTCATAGTGGCACATCCACTGTGGGATGCTCACTGGAATGACGAAGCTGAGCAGAAGTGTGCTGCTGTCAGATTGCGCCCCAAAACACTGCTGCACCCCAGCACCCAACAGCGCACCTGTTTGTGGGGACATACACAGAAACCTGTTGTTTCTGACCACAGCCTCTTAACGTGCTGAGTGAGCACTGAGCACCCCTGCACAGCTAGTTTAAGCACACCAGACTCTGTGAGGGTTAGCAACATTATGTGCTTTCCCTAGGTTACAAGAGGATTTAGGTCCAGTAAGACAACTGCAGCATATCCCTAAGACCCCAAAAAGCACTGTTCCCATCACTATATTGGGAAAATCCGGTGTTAAGACCTACAAACAGTGTAAATGAGTTTGTGTAACTCGTGGCGAGCGCTGAAGGTGATGCCCCAAAAGTCACCTGTCACAGTGCCAACTATTTTAGTAAATTTAAAAAACAGAAAACTGCCCTGACTTTTGCTTTTCAGTAGAAATAAATACCAATATGTGCCAATGGTTTCATTATTTCTCATCTCCACTTCTGTCATCTACAAGTCACACTGAACTCATAACTAACTGCAGTGGTGAGAGTTTACAGTAAACAGTAAAATAATATTGTTCACCTTTCAAGTTTTAATTCAAACTCTACCAATTCCCAGATCCAAAGGTACCAGAAACTAAGGGCCGTGTTAATGTACCAGAGAAACAGAAGAGGGCTAGAGAACAAGCTGTAAAACCAAGCACAGGATTTGTTAGTATTCAGTACAGTTCCACTTCTCATATCCTAAGATTGTAGGAACTCAACACTATGTCTGGAAGAATAAAATCTCTCTTTACAAACCTAAGAATTAGCATTTCAAAATTCATGTTTTCTATCTACTGATGTAATCCTGTTGATGTGTCCTTGTGAGACACTCTGTTCCTTAACCCCAGGCACACCTACAGCCCCTGTTGTGCTCGTACAACGGCAATTCCATTAGCCTTACCCAAAGTGTCACCAATTTGCTGCAAAACTCCGGCGGCTGAAGTGCACTATGCACCGCAAACAGAGCAGGCAGACCTTCTCCCTCGAGACTATGTACACCCGTCTGGGTTATTTTCACCACTATATTTAACTTCACACCTGAATTGGTAACTATTCCCAGGGAATCTCGTGCAGCTCGTAGACAATAGGTACGGCAACAGAGGTGAAGATCTGAAGTCCTCACTGCTTCCTAAAAACACCTTATGTCAGATTTATGGAAAGCAGTGGATGCATGACTAAAAGGGGAAAAAAAATCCATTTCCCTGCTTTTAAGCCTATTCCTGGAGGGCAAATTTACCTAACAAAAAAAATATTAAAAAAGTAAAAAATACTATTGAAGAAAAAGCTCATTCTGAACTGTATGCCTGCTTTTTTTTTTTACAGTTTTCCCTGTAATTTACTTCTCAATAGGCCAATCCACAAGTTATCAAGACCATGGAAAAGTGTTACACCAAAAGCTGCAAACATGAAAGAATCTTCAGAGAATCTCCTCTTGAGAAGATATAAAGCAACTTTAACTTCACAGCCAGAGAAACACAGATTAAGTCGAGCAAGTGATCTGGCATAGCTGGAAAATGGCTCAGCTGCAATACTGCAATACAGCTGGCTGTTGTTGCTACTTTTTTTCTGCAGAATAGCCTAATAACAGGGGACTTTGCAGACAAAATCCAGACCTTGCTTTCATGAGTTTATGGTCTAAGTTACACGAAAAAAATGGCAGTGATAATGTACATGTATGTGCTGTAAACATGGAAAGCAGGTGAGCAGAGCCAGCAGAAGACACGCTGTGTTATGGCTCTGAAGAACCATCAATAGGTGCATTTCTTTAACTTTCAAATGGGCCAGTTTTAACCTTTTTCTCAGAAATACACTTCACATAATAGAAATGCTCTTTACTTGTTTTTTCCTGAGAGTCCAAATGAGGCAGCTAAAGTCAACTGTTAAAAACAGCAGAGAAGACACTATTTTGAGTGAGGATGCATCTCTCTTACTACTGTTCAAAGATCTTCCATAGAAATCATGAGGAATTATAGGAAATTATCAGTAATAAACATTCAGGTAGCATTCTCGAAGCTGAAACAAGGCTATTGAGCTTCTCTTTTTCCCAGCATAAGCAGAAGTCCGAGAAGAGAAACAGCCGAGGGCAGCTGCACCAGGTGGCTTTGCGGTCCCTGCTCCCCCAGGCCTCTTCTCACTCCTCCCTTCCCCTTGGACTACCTGCTCCCTTCCCACATTTAATTCTGCCTCTGTTTGAAGTTGCAGACCTTTGCTTAGAATTCACAGCCTAAGGTGGGGGGAAACAAACAGAGCTGGCTAGGGTCTCAGGAACACGTCTGCCCGCAGCCACATGATGCCACGCACATCCTACCCACCCACCGAGGTCACCCACCCCAACGCAATGATGAGAGACAGCCATCTGCCACACAGCTCCCCAAGTTCTCTTTTGCCTGTTGGGCACACGTAATACCTATGTGCACGTGTGAAATTACTAGTTCAGGACTTCATAAAAGAGCACTTGTTAAAACCAATACATTGAATCCAACAACCCCTCTGGCTTCCTAGTGTGACATTTGGTACAGGGGCTAACCAAACGTGTTCTGTAAACACCACAAAGAGATTATTATCAGCATATTTTGTTTAAGTTTTGTTAAAAACAACCTCAAGCACCCCTTCCTTATACCCACATACATGAAGAGCGAAACTCTCTTTTTAAAAATTACTGTTGTCTGAGTCTGTGTTTTTAGAAATAAAAATATTCAGTCAGTACTTCTTTTGATCCCTCTGGATATTAAGACCTGGTGGAGTATTAGTTAAGCATACATATAATAAAAACTGTTAAGAGACTTTCACCTTCACTTATTTCTCCAGATGAAAGGACAGACAGTCCTTACCAAAAAAAATAGTGCTATTCTTAGGTATCATTTTGAAAATATTTCTCAAGTGTTGATTACTGTTTTAAGCCAAACAGAAATGTGTACAGAAATGGTTCGTGGCATATCATTTACAATAGTTTCACAGTTTGTAGCCATTCTGTTAATGTGAACAGTATGACAAACAAGAATGCATTTCTTTTCTAAAATTTAATATAATAGCCATCATATTTCCAGTACTCACCATATTCACCATTCTGCCTCTTTGACGGAATTAAGAGCAGATTCTGAACTGAATTAAACTCAGAGCTTTTACACAAATTAATTTGAAACACAAGAATGCAATTGGCTTTTGCCATCCGTTAGCGTGCTTCAGTTACATGTGAAAACTGCTCTCCAAACTTCCATTAAGGAACTTGAGAATTTATGCTCCATGCAGGGGCTGAAACGTAGCACACCTATAACTGCAGACAAGTGGAAGCCCATTAGTGGTTACTTTCATCATCCATGAGATCAGCTGTGGGGAAATCACAAGAGAGCAGGGAGAAAAGCCACACAAAGGAGAAAAATATAATCGTTTGTAAAATATTCCCTTTTATGTCATACTATGCCCACTAAATAATTAATTACAAATACATCAGCTGCTGTTAAAAGAAAAAAAAGGGGGGGGCAATCAATGAAAAGCTCACAGATGTAGTTAATAAAAAAAGTACAAGAAGCACTGCTGTTCAAAACCGACCAGGTTAAACGCTGAAGAAAGCGCTGCCAACAGCAATCGCCTGCAGGCATCCCATTCGTGATTAGTGACTTGGTGCCACAGAAACCGCTATGTCGAAGAAATCCTCTGACCTGAGGATCTTGACACCAGGAGCTAATTGCAAACCGTGTAATCGCCCATTCCAGATGGCTCCGTAGCGTAAAGCCACGCTGCCTGCGCCCCATTTCCCACAGCCATAGCACCATGCAGGTCAGAAGGAGTCTGCATTAACTACTCCCTGTTGTCAGCATCACCTAAAATTCCTAATGGTTTTTGGATTCTATCTGTAAATAAAAATTTCCATTAAAATGCCTCAGAGGAAACAGTTTTCCCTTAGTTAAAGATGTGAACTACAGATAAATACCCTGCCTGGTAATGTGATTTTATGTGAACACAAAATGAAGTTTTCAAAAACTACTGCACATAAAATATGTCTTTTTTCCGGGTGCTGTGGAAGAGTCACTCTCCTTTACCCCCTCCCCGGCTACAGCAGAGACAGGCAATACATGTTTTCGAGATTTCATATTGCCACAGATTGATCTCTTTCACATTACGTGCGAGACAGCTGATAACTTGCTACCTGAAAGGCAGCTGTACGGGTAGAAAACCACCCGAAAAGGGGAAATGGCTCAGACAAGAGAGTTCACAGTGGTTAACCTCCTGGAACACATTAGCTACACCAACTCCCAGTTGCCCAGACTAAACAACCCTGAAAACCTCTTGATTTTATTCACTAACAGGAAATGATTCAGATATAGTTCTGCAAAGGCAGTCAACAAGAAGAGGTAAATAAAGCATATTCGCTGTACTACATATTACTATGAAACAATCGAGTATAAAACTTACTCAGCTCTGGTGCAGTTTTTTTCTTCGTTCCTTTTCAGTGTTTTGTGCTCAGTTGGCACATCTAAAATGTGAAATGTGATGCTTTTATCTTAAGAGTTCAATAACATCACTTATTTTTTTAAAACACACATATCCTGACAAAGCAATGCATTGCCAAGTGTGAGAGAGAGACAGAAACTGGGATCTCTTACAGAGAATAGTGCCTGCATATAAATAATAATGAAAACCAAAGTGCTGTTGGGTCTGGGGCTATGAACAGAGAGACTTTCTTCTTCCTTTAAAGCTTGCTTTTCATAAGAGAGTTTTACTTACCAACATCAGTGTTTTACTTACCAAACATCAGTGTCACACACATCACTGAATAAGCACATAAAAGAATCAAAATCTTTTCTGGCTCCACCACTCATCCCAACTGCTCTACGAAGCACAGCTATGGTCGCAAAACCAAAACCCTCCTATCCTTTGTCAAACTACCTAGTACCAGCAGCAGCAGAGCAGTCCTGTTACCTGAAAATGAAGTCAGCTTCCTTCCTCCTGCGTGTATTCATACAAATGAAATGGCCAGATTTCAGGTTGAACTTTCAGGATAAGGCAGAGTGTTCATACATTTTGCAAAACTTTAACTATACTGGCCCCAAATATACACACGGCCATGCAGAGCAGGCAGAGGATGATAGCTGGGATAAGCCACAAGCAC
>NW_009725807.1:0-23181 GCF_000703405.1 Apaloderma vittatum | reverse complement strand
TGTTCAAACAGCACCTACTATGTTGACTTCTCCCTTATCAGACACCTGGAGCACTGCTGAGATCAAGGACAAAGTACAGACCCAACAGCCTGTCCCTGTCATCAGCTCCAGACTTTGCTGATGCAGAATACTGGCAATTATTTCCCATTGTCCTTATTATATAAAATAAATAAATCTCAAAGGGCTCAGTAAAACTCCTTCATGTCCCATCACTGTTCAAGTTTTAACTAAGAGATAGAACCAAGTGTTTACACCCATGGAAACATCGCCATGGCCAGGCAGAACCCACGTTCAGGACAGCTCTTCTCCTGAGGCAACTTCTGCAGCTCTTCATGCCAGCAAAGACCTACCGAAAAAGGGGTAGGGGGTGGCAGTCTGGTTGAGCAATTTGACCTCAAACACAACTCCGACGGCTGCAAAAGGATAAAAAGCAGCCATTTGCCTACTCACATGCTGAGGTTTGCACACTTCCAAGCCATGGGAGGAGGCACCTGACAAAATGCTAGCTTGTGATGATTTTAAAATACGGGTTTTGCAGTGTCTGGATTCCCACAGCTGGAGGGACAGTGCTTGGGCAGGGTGCAGCCCAGCACACCCTGATGCTAAAATCCCTCGTGTGTCAGGATGACGCACCCTGTTCCCATGCTCACGTCAAACAGATTCCCAGCCAGGGGAGATCCTTTCCTGGATATCCGGGTACACAATACTGACACTTTCCACTCTATCCTAGGGATCTATAAACACTAGCAGGGCCCTTCCTGCTCTTTCTGTTATCCTTTAATTTTGGTCTTACATTTATAAAAAAATGTTTGTAAGTGACTTGTAGCCTCTGCTGAATCAGTCCATGGGAAGGCAAGTGGTTTGTGGATCTTTCCAGAATGATCTTTTTTTTGCACAGTTGTCTCCTGTAAAAGGAGGCTGAAGGCAATGACCACATGGTCCTATTTATGTATACAGCATCATGAAACACGGGCCAAGAGTGCTGTACTGCCTTACCAGGCTTGTAAGAGCAGTGAGAGGCTCATGTAAATTAGTAGGAGGCACCAGAAGTGACTAGGGCCCTGCTGGTTCATGGTGTGACTGTAACCCCTGAAGAATAAGCAGTCTGTGAGACTATCCAACACACCAAGGCACTCACTGGCAAGACAGCAGCACCTGCTAGATAGGATTACTACACACCGGGCACCCTGCAAGCAAATTTCTAAGTAAATCATTTGGTTAAAGCAAGGCTCAAGTTTGAGACCTTTTCCTAAAAAATTACCATGACTTGGCTCAAAATACCATAGGAGGAGGCCAAGAGGCATGTGTGGCTGCAGCTAAAGATGTCTGTAAGGACACCCACAGTGAACACAATAACTGGGCACATGAAGGAAGAAGCACCACAGGGTCACATATAGTTTAGCCAGCCTCAAGGAGAGACATATCAGCAACCTGCAGAGAGGGCACAGGACATGGCAGCAGTGGCTCAAGCAAATGCTGGTATGTCTGAACAGCTGGTGTCCGTGCAGGTTTGTACCCTGGAGAGGTTGTTCCCTCCTTGCACAGGAGATGAGGAATGTGATTCAGTGAAAGGCACTGCCCAGAGATAGAGGGTCCAGGGTGACACTGCAGATGCTTGGTTCACCAAGATAAAGCCACCCCTCCTCCCCCTTCACCACCTCCCCATGACAGCGGCACGGTAAGGGGCTGGGCCAGGATGTACATGGATCCAACGAGAGCCTCAAGTGTACAGAAATGAATGATGACTTCCCATGGAGGGTTACTGCTGGGCTGCACCTAAATGAGTTATTAAAACAGCAGACTCTTTAAGTATCATTGTCTGCATCTTGCCTTTCCCCTGCACATGCAGAGCAATCCTTCTGTTCATCATCCTCCACCTGTTGCCAGCTATAAAAGTTTAGTGTTCCTATTTCTAACATGATCCTAATGTAAACCCAAACAGTAAAAACCACAGCATTAAAACCAGTTCCTCTACTTTTACATTTGTTTCAGACTGGAATTCGTACAATTTGCTAACCATATGCTTTATGGGACTTACCAGTCCTGCAGGGCTCACAAACCTAAAACTGAAAAGTATAGGTGCTTCTGAATTCTACAATGCTTATGTTGTCTTATAAATCACTGTCTTCACTCCCTGTCTGCTCATCAGGAGCACAGATTTTTTCACACCTGTAGCACTTAGGACTTTAAGATACGTCTACAGCAATTGCTATTGTGGGATGGTTTACCATGGCAAAGAAGACACACTGGTGAAAGAATAGCTTTGACTTTTTTTTTTTTCTATAAACACAACAATCCAGTCATTTTGCTAAATAGTGAACCTGGTAGGGGCAATCACCTTGTTGATATTTAAGAATGACCTTTTTATCCTCCAGCCAGAACCTTCATATCTCCCTCTCTTATGAATATTTCAGGAAGAAGGATTTATGTAATTAAAGACACCTGTGACACTTGTAATGCTTATCCTCTCTGGAATAGCCGACAAAGAGCAGTAATCCTGAAATTACACTTTAGAGTCCTGCTTTTTCCCAACTCCTTCAGCTCCTCTCTTATGAATTAGTCAGAGGACTTCAGACACGTTCTTAAACAATTCCTGATAGGAGGACATAAGCCATCTCAGGCCACATTGCCTTGTGCTAAATAGATGCAGACACATACAGTCTGAACAGAGTTCAGTAGCTACTCAGACAAAATTACCTCTAACCTCAAGTTAGTGCTTTGCTTCTGCAGAGGAGACATCAAGACACTTGCTTCATTGAAAACACGCTGCTGTAGCTAACCACAAACAAAACTGCTGCAAAGGAGAGTAACACAAGTACGCATTTAAAGCCTCTGCTGAACTGGGGCCTTAAGTACCTCACTTGGGAATCGGAAATCATCACCAGAATACCTGCATCTGTAATAGGCCACCGGGAACAGCTTTCAAAATTGCTCCCAAAATACTCTGTTTTCAACATCCTATTATCAACTCTACTTGGGAAGCAACAGATTTAATTTAGAGAAATAGATCAGCAAAACAGATGGGCTGCGTGTCACTTCCGGGCTCCTTCTAGACCTGTTTCCTTCCTGCATTTTGAGAAAACTCACCAGTACCGAAGGGAACAATAGTTATGAACCCCATATGCTTTGAATACATAAAACCCCTATATTCGAGTCCTAAAGCTGTTTGGCAAGCCCTTCTTACTTCTGCTTCTGAGGGAAACTATACTACAAGACTTCATGACCTCTTTCTTTATCATATTCACCCACTGAATCCTACTGACAAAGTGACTGCTTATTTGCTTGCTTGTGATGAGCCTTGCCAAGTTAAATAAAGGGCTCCTCGCTATTAACCTGCTCTGCTGAGATCTCTTATTTGGCTAAATCTGTTTGTGAAACAACTATAGTAGTTATAAATACTTCAGAGTAACTCACAGTAGCCTCAAAGCAAAGAAAGCTATAAATTTTCAGGACAGGTGACAATTTTCATAGTCTGGAGGAAAAGAAAGACTCTCACAGCTAAGTGGTTGGAGTCATGGTTGCACTTTCCAGCTCTGCTTCCAGTTGCTTATAGCACAGGTATGAACATTAAAAAGAAACAAGAAACTAGCCAAAACCATTCTCTAAAGACTGGCAAAGAAGGATGCAATTCCTAACAATGCAAGAGCAAAGGGTTTACAGTTTCATGGACTGCTTACTTCTCTTCACTTCCATGAGCCGGCACGGCCTCTGTTGCACTTGTTCAGTATCTCTCTTCACGTTCCTGGGCAACCGGTGGCCCTGTTTGAGCAGGGGGTTGCACCAAATGTCCTCTAGATGTCCCTGCCAAACTCAGACATTCTGTGATTCCATGATCTACCAGCAATGTACAGGGACACACTCTTCATACTCAGTCCCAGATCCTCCTACACGGCCCGTGAGGCAGGTCAGCTGCTTTTCTAGCACTTGAAAAAAGTACTGAAAAGTATTCCTTTCCAGGGCCTTGTTAATGACCCTTTTGGCTGTATCCATCCTACCAAGTGTGCATGTTCCTCAGTGCAGCTGGGAGTGCTGGTCCTCCGGCACACAACCTGGTTGGGCTGGAAATCCAGGTCACACCACCTCCTCCTTCTGATCCTTCATACAAATGCACCTGATAAGAAGTATTGAATGTGGATAACCCTATCATGTATTCTTAACTTGTTCAGAAGGCTTTAGTGCATTAAATAAGCTGATAGCAGGAGATAATTTTAGAAATTTTAATAATATACAATGCAGCTGAGCAAAGCTATAAGTTACAGTCTGTGTATGCCCAGCTCAGCTTCAATTGCTTCAGTAGGAAATGAGACAATCAAAATATGATTCAGAAGAAAGAAATGAGCCAGGGCCTTTCTACTGGCAAATATTAGGAAAACCAAACTGATCACAAACAGCCAAGAGAGATTTGCGTGCCTTTTACAGAAGGAGAAATAGACTCTTCATATTAGCTACAGCAGAGTTTGTCTTAGCAGACAAACAAGTTCCTATCAGTAACGTTGGTAATTCTTAAAGTTAAAATAGTAACGTTTTATATTGCAACAAAATAACGAAGGTTTCACTCTGAGGCAGAGAGTTGAAGTGAGAACAATGTTTCCTTTGTAACAGACTGACCGCTTGCTACCAATCTTCAGAGAAAAATACAATTCAACAATTCAATCAAAACATTTATATTCTTCGTCATTTGCTTTCCTTCTTGTTATAGGAGGTGCTTTGTCAGATGGTGGTTAGCAGATCAGCAGTTTCCAATGATGTAGCTCCTTTGGCCTGTATTGCTGATGTACATGATATTTAAGGGCTACTGGCCAAGTACAGAACTTCTGGGTGGCAAAATCTAACCCTTTCAGGGGGACAGGGGACAATCCCCTTGAGAGCACCACCAAAGGAAACCTGAGAAAGCCGCAGCAGCACAGGGATTTATTCCCTCCTGACTTTTCTGGAGGATTTCAACAGGAGAGGGCGGTGCAGGCACAAATGAACATCTCCCAAAAAATTATTACAGAATCCATAATCATAGGTTTCAAGGAGAGAAATTCCTTGGTGTCCATTCTTCTGGGTTCTCTGAAAGACTGTGTACTCCATGGGTGGAGTTGAGTCAGACAAGTACCAATTTACAGCAAAGTTCTATTTTCACTAAAACTCTCCTATAAACAATGACATCTGTTAGAGGAAAGAAACAGGTTCTTTTAGGGTATCTCCTTTTCCACTCAAATTGACAGATCCAAGTTTTCAGGGGAATTTGTAGGAGCCAACAGGAAATAGATGGAGCTTTGACACAAACTCGTATCTTCCCTTTTTTTTCCCCCAGTTTATTCATCAGTTCTCTAACACTGGTAATAATCTCCTAGAGCATGGATAAATAAATGTACCAAATGGTTAAGATTTTGCATACTTACTAAACATGTCCAATTTTCCCATGGCAGGTATATCTAAGAGCATCAGTTTCCCATATTGGACAGACATAAGGAGAATTCCCCCATATTTTATCTCCTGCAGTAGGCACCAAATAGGAGGATCCCACTTCAAGTCCTCAGACATTCCTCAGAAAAACAGAGTGGTTTCTCTTTCAAGCCCTCCACAAGAGCCAAGGTTAAAAAATAAAAAATCATGTAAAGATCAGCAGAGGCAATATCATGATTTCCATGTTTTCCATCTTCTCCAGAGAAGGAATGATTTCTTCTAACAACACAGAACAAAGTACTGTTTAGCAAGAGAACTATTTAGCAGAGTACTATTTAGCAAGAAATTGAGTCTGTGCTTCATCTTTTCCCTTTGCCAAAACAATGGAGCTGTCAGTAATATAACCTTGGATGTGTTCATTTTCACATAGTAACCCTTTGAGTCCAGTAATATAAGCAGTCTCCTTGTCTCTTGGGGAAGAGAGTGCATTTTAAACTCTTGAAACAATGAAGAACAGAAATTTTAATTAAAGTTTTCCTTGTACACATGCACGGATAACCCTCCCTTCAGCAAAGAAAACCCCTTTTTAAAATTAAAGTTATCATGCTGAAATTATTAACATAACTCCTGGGAAAAATGCATAATCTTTGCATATCAAATGCCAAAATGACTAAGTGAATCATGTTTAATAAATATTATGTTTCTCTTCGAGTTCATACCCTCAGTTAATCGTGCACTGATAGGTGAAAAATATTTTCAAAGCTCTAAGTATTGCAACTTAAGCATTTTAAATTTAACTGGTGTCCTGGTCTTTGTGGGTCCCTGAAGGTCTCAAATCTTCCCTCCTTGGGCCGCAAGCCAGGAGGAAAAACTTGAAAAAGATGAGGACTTTCAGATCAACAGTGCTCTTCCGCAGCCGCCAAGCTGTACGCCGTCCTGCTGCTTCGAGGTGAATCGCTGAGCAAGTTCATCCACCCCGCGAGGGGACGGCATGTCTGTGCTGCTGCCTGGGGCTCATGGGTACTGATTTTTGTTGGTTTGGGGCAGGGGTGGCTTTTTTTAGTGGGTGATTGGGCTGGCTGCGCATTTACATTATGTGATTCTCACTGAACCAGCACCCATCCGTTATTTGTTGCGACCCCAGATCGTGGCACGGGGCAGATTCCTTATTTCAGGGTATCAATATTTTGGTGCAGGGGAGAGAATTTACAGGAGGAAATACAGAATATTCTAGGCCATATCTCTGTATTTTTGAGGCACACCTTTCCAACTCTGACTGTTTATCAGGCTTGCTTAAAATCAAATCTCAGTCTCCCTCAGAAAAATTATTAGCATCATTTGTCTGTTTTGCGCACATAAGCAAGAAGATCTAAATGTCCCTCCAGCAGAAAACCTTGACCAAAAAGTTACCATGGATGCATGATTCTGCATAGGTGAAGGGAAGACCCAAAACAGTGAGCAACAGGTTTTCATCCAGGCTCTCCTCCTCCTTGGAATCAGCTACATCCAGTCCGTTCACAGTATGGATAACCACGATCAAGGGATGCAAAGTCCTTCAGCCCAATTAGGGGATATGTTGATCAGTGACATCCACCTGTCCCTAATCTCTCCTCTCAAAATTCAAGGTGTATTTGCATCCCAGCTGCAATGGTCCTCAGCCACAGCTACGATTCCTCTATGAGGTCTTTTACCTTGGGAGGCCAATCCTGGTCTAGCCAGTCACCTTAATTAATATACATAATCTTTAGTAATAATAATACTAAAAATGCAAATAATAATAACAATAATAATAATAATAATAATAACAACAACAGCAAGTTATGAGCACAGTTGTAACATTTAGCAGATAAGCATACAGCAGCTATATTTAAAAGTAACCACTACCATCCAGTGAAAGCAAATTAATTATTTAGATGTATTTATAAGATTTATAGAGCAACTGAAGCTAAAGCCAGTTAATTGAAATCCTGATAACAGACTGAAGCCTGTGTGAGATCCTATACTGTGAAATGCAAAATCTTTATTAAATAAAGCCATTAAGGAGGATGATAATCCCTGTGGCCTTAAATATGAATAAGGTGCAATGTAAATAATAAAAGGCAAAAATCCAATTTTCATGCAGTGAACTTGCAAATACTCCGCTGTTTCCATTAAATTACCTTTTATTCAACATATTGTAATGGCACTGAGGGCACATCAGGCTTCCTTGTAATACAATTATTGTTCAGCATAAAAACTGGGTTTTAACTTGAGACAGAAATGTGAAATATTTTATTTGGCTTCTCTCATACGTCAAATGACAAGAAAATTGAGAACAAAACCTTCAATAAAAGAGAAAATAAGCAAAGGAAAAATAAACACATGCAAACAGAAAGACCCAGAAAGTGAAGACAAAAGAAAGAAATGGGGTACATAATAGTAGTTTTCCATCTAATTTTACAGCAATTTAATTCTAGGAAATAGAACAGGAAAACAATTTCAGTAACTAAAGTAACTAAACTTGGATATAGGCCAGACAGAGCTGTAGCACACAGTAAGGGAGGTGAAACTTATCAAAGCTCTTTACCCAGAACAAAATCTGGTGTGAAATGTCTGTCGCGCTCCTTCCAAACACGAGGATGATGACAAGAGCTTGAGCACATCAAGTGCCACAACCGCTCAGTGCTGGAGCCTGGAGGCGTGTTATTGCTCCCAGGCAGCAGGACACTTTGGATGTGCTTTAACTCCTCATCTGCAAAGGGAGCACTGATATTGACTATTTTCTATAAAATGTTCTACGGAGTTAAGAAACATTAACTAAAGATAGATCTGCTTATTAAAGAAATGAAAACTCTAATATAAGGTCAAGAATTTACTACTACTGTTCAGAAACAGAATATCGCTACTGGGAAATTTAAACAATCCATTAAAGATGAGACTCTACTTGCTATGGATGTCAACAATTTTTCCCCTTCAAACCATTCAGCAAGTCAAAAGAATTCCTCCAGCAAAGCTGCAATGAGATAAAGAGAATGACTCCATATTTATTCAATTCTGTATTCAGTTCGGAAGCATTATACCTAAAGAAACCCTTCGGCACAAAGCCACAATTTTCCTAATAGCATCTTCACTGCATCAAGATGTTTAAGGAATCAAGAGTAGAGATGTGAACTACTGTAACCTCCCAAAACATATAAACAAGCATTTTACAATATTTACTTTTCATTGTCTGTAGCTGTGTATGCCACATCCCCTTTTTCTGTGCCCATTCTCTGGTCCTAGAGTCACAGAATCATAGAATGGTTTGGGTTGGAGCTTTCAGAGATCATCTAGTCCAACCCCCCTGCCATGGGAAGGGACATCTTTCACTAGATCAGATTGCTCAGAGCCCCATCCAATCTGACCTTGAACACTTCTAGGGATGCAGCAGCTTCTCTGGGCAACCCACTCCAGTGTCTCACCAGCCTCATCATGAAGAATTTCTTCCTTGTATCTAATCTAAATCTCCTCTTTCTTAGTTTAAAACTGTTAGCCATCTTCCTATCACTACAGGCCTTGGTGAAAAAATATCTCTGTATCTTTCCAATAAGCCCCCTTTAAGTTCTGAAAGGCTGCAATAAGGTCTTCCCAGAGCCTTCTCTTCTTCAGGCTGAATGATCCCAACTCTCTCAGCTTTTCTTCACAGCAGAGATGTTCCAGTTCTCTGAACATTTTGTGGCCCTACTCTGGACTCGCTTCAGCAGGTCCACATGTGTCTTGTGCAGGGGACCCCAGAGCTAGACACAGCACTGCAGGTGGGGTCTCACCAGAGCAGAGCAGAGGGGCAGAATCACCTCCCTTGATCTGCTGGCCACACTTCTTTTGATGCAGCCCAAGATACAACTGGCTTTCTGGGCTGCAAGTGTATATTGCCAGATCGTGCCCAATTTTTCATCCACCAAGTATCCCCAAGTCCTTCTCCACTGGGCTACTCTCAGTCCATTTGTAACCCAGTCTGTAATGACAGTGTTGGCTGCCCCATGCACAGGACCTTGAGCTTGGCCTAGCTGAACTTCAGGAGGTTCACATGGGCCCACTCCTCAAGCCTGGAATAGTCCCTCTGGGCGGCATCCCTTCCCTACAGCGTATCAGTGGCACCAATCAGCTTGAGGTGTCATCTGCAAACTTGCTGAGGTTTCACTCAATCCCACTCTATGTGTCAACAATAAAGATATTGAACAGTACCGGTCCCAGTACAGAGTCCTGAGGAACACCACATTTACTGATTTCCATTCTGACACTGACCTCCACCTCTGCTCACGTGCAAGATGGGTAGCGAGTCTTTGTGGTTGCTCAGAAGCAGCTCTGCACCACAGGCAGTCTGCCATCTCACACAGAGGGGCTCCTGGGTCCAAGGGGTGATGGCCATGAGGCAGAGACACAGTGCCAAGGGGTCACAGGGCAAATAGCAATGGGTCTGGCTGACCTGCTGCTGCCCACGTGGCTGTGAGCAGCAAGGGGCACTAGCAGCATGGGATCTCACAGGGGGCAGAGCGTGGGCCACGGGGGTTTCCTCCCATCAAGCCTGAGTGAAAACATGCCCCAAAGGAGAACCAACAAAGCCCCGCCATGGCCTGAACTCATGGGGAGCACTGTGATCGGGACACAGCCTCTGTGTGAGACCTAACTGGCAAAGTAGTTTCCTTTTGCTCCTTGTGTGTGAAAAGAAAGTAAATACATGAAATAAGAGGCAAAAGGCAAATCTATTCATGGCATGCAGAGCAGAAAATAGTAACACTTGACAGACCTAAAGTGAAGTAATTCAGCAACTCCATCAGTGCAAGTCATTATCCTGAATAATATTTGCACCAGGTCAATGAAGCAAAACTATTCGAATGACGTTCCTCAAGACTTTTCTTCCTGGGAAGGAAACTATTCCTTTCCAGCAACACTCTCAAAAACGGCTCAGCTGAGGTGCTACAATATTGCCACTTACTATGGTAGTGATTTCTCACACCTCCCACTACAACTGAGTCACAGCCCTGAAGAGGCCCCCGAGGCTCTCACATGCCCCTGGGAACAGCTTGGGCATCACAGCTCCTTCACTCTTAGCTTCAAAATCTGCAGTCTCTTAGAGCTACGGGGGCTGAAGGGGAAGAGGAGATGGAAGTAAAAAAAGAAATCGATTCATCCTTTCTACTACAGAGAGACTTCTGCACTCTTACCACGTGCCTAGCAGCACTGCCAAGTAGCAGATTACTCACTTTCCTTCATTAATTACTGGGAAAAAAGCTACAAAACCAAAACGGTGTTTATTTGAAGTTCATTCAGACAAAGCTACTAAACAGCTAGGATACTGAACACTACAATGGTCAGGATCTCCTGATACAATTAGCTTCCTGGATCTGCAGTTACCTAACTTCAGGAAGTGAAATGCTGCTAAAGAGAAATCTTTTAACGCAATTCATCAGCCAAGGAAACTCTTTTTGGGGGAAAAAATGAACCAACAAGAAAATCTAAAGTAACTTTTATGATCTTGCCTGAGATACACTCTAGTCTTTTATCTGCCCGCTGCCAATCACTCTGGGTGTACACATTACTGAGACAACTTCAAGGTGACCACAGGTCTTGCTCTGTGTTTGCCTTCTATTTATTTCACTGGCATGGGAAAGGAATCCCTGATTCAGGGAGCTGGCATTACTAGTCAAAACCTTTAAGTCATGAGTTGACTTGTCAAGGAAGCACATACTCATGAAAAGCGTAGTGCTAACAACACCAAGGTTGCAGGTTCAATTCCTGTTCGGTCCCCATGTGTTGCTTGATCTAGTCAAGAGGTGGCATCCCTGGCAGCAGGGAGGCTGGATTAAAATGATCTCTAAGGTCCCTTCCAGCGTAGGCCATTCTATGATTTTATGACTTTCTTCAAAAGCATCCAAGCAGCTAAGGAACCTCAACTCTGTCCACTTTCCCATGATCTCTCATTTTACATGTGAGCTCAGACTCTTTTCACCTCAGCCCTGTACCAACCAAAAGTTTCCCTCCGACAGCAATGGAGAGGATTAAATGAAACACGTTTCTCCTACATCCAAGATCCTAAAAAAACCCAACTGTCATCACAGTATTCATAAGCAGAGGAATCCATTCTCATGTGATCAGATTAAACAGGAAAAGGCCTCTCTGACAGGGCAGCATCCTAGTACAGAAACTACCCAGCACTACATGGGTAGTATCGCTGAGGGAATTTAAACTTCTGTTTTGTCTAAAATCTAACTGAAAGAACAAAAAGCCAAAACACATTCAAGAGTTTGGAATAACTCTTGGAATTTTTAAGTCTGGTTTGATGACAACCAAAGAACTACAAAGAGCTGAAAAACGTCACCACTGGGAACATCCTCCCCTCCAGCCTTGAGCTGTGACCCTTTTATTATCACCTTGATGCACCCTGAATCTTCCTCCCATATTCATGGGCAGGAGGCAGCAGCCACTGTTGCTGTTTTCTAACCTGGTGGTGGCCTATGTGAAGAGTGGTCAAAGCAAGGTGAGTCTAGGGAGTTTCAGTTTGATGACAAACATGCCGCAGCACAAGCCCAGCAATTCCATTACAGCTGTGGAATGAGGAAGATGCTCATCAGCAACAGTTGGCTGCATCCCTGCTGTGGCAGAGGCTCCCAAGCTTGGAGAGTGGGAAACAGGGGCTCAAAAAAGAGTTCAGTGTGCTCTCCAAATCTTATTAGCCTTATTACTGACTACACTTAAATGCCAACCTACAATGCTATCAGGGCAAACTCTCCCTAAACACTCCCCTCATATTTTTAAGATTAAGCTCTTGCACAAGCCCTACTCCCACAGGAAACCAAACATCCAAAATGATCCTCTCCCATCTTCTGCACAGCCCTGTGCTGGCTTTCAGTATGACTAAACATCGAATAGTCATCCCATCACTAGCTAAGGCCAAGCACACCCCTCTCTCAGTGTCCCTGCCCACTGTCACCACCAACTGATTCGTGAAGCATTTCATCATCCAAGTGGAAGGGGCTCATCTTCTGGGTCACTCTCTGCACCCACCACACAGAAAAGAATGATGATGCCCGGCATAAAAGCCTGGTTCTGCAACAGAGGCTAGAAAGGATGTGTTAATTTGGAAGGTTAATGATTCAGCAACCACCCTTGTCTGTGCCTCCACTCCTGACACAGATCCCTTCCTGGATCTTCTGTTATCACTACTAACAAAGCAATTTGCTTCTCAGGTTCCTATTTTTAGTAACTTTTAAAAGGTGGGCAAAACGCTTGAGAGAGATGCATTAAACAGCATGACAAACTCCCCCAAGTCCCCAGAGGACTCGATGCACCAAAATCATTTCCCGCTCTCATTCAGGGAAGACAGGACTCATCTTCTCAGCTCTACACAGTGCAGAAAGCAGCAAACTCAGTGTTACATTTCGTGACCTTTTAATAAAACAAAATAGGCAAAATCAATTCTTAGCAACAGAGATTTTGGCAGTGTGAACTTTGTATGAAACAAAACATTAGAAGCAAAGAAACCGGAAAACAAAACACTGGCTCTCTCCACCTCTGCATCTCTTGTGGTGTGCAGCTGGCGCAAGAAAGGGAGGAAGACACCAACCTTCCCCTTAGCTACTTGCTTCCTCGGTTTGGAGGCCTTGGATGAGTGGGATAAGATATCCACCATGGCTGTTGAGTTTTTGTTTATTAATAAGCACAAAATAACCTCTTCCTGGCTGAACAATATTATTACAGATGCTGAAACCCATGCAGCCCCTTCTTTAAAGTGTGCTAAATTATTTTTAGGAGTAACAACCACCATGGAAATATATACCCAGATAAAAGCGAGACTGACTGCATATAAAAGGAAGCCCTGTGTTTATCAGAAGAACAGATAAAACCTAAGCTAGGAAAAAACAGTTTCCTTTCTGCAATATAGATCAAAAGTACCATACTTTCCTTTTAGAAAATAATTTACTGATTTTTCATTATTAAAAAGGTATGATTGGTTCATACTTTACATTGCCGTGTGATTGTGAAATGTAAATAATCAGATGTTTTCCACTATGATCTAACACCATGATTACCTACACAGCAGGAAAGAATAAGCAAAAAAAAAGTTTAAATTCATCTCACGGTTCTCAACTATTATTTTACTGTATTTTATGATGTGTATGTATGACTGTATTCTCCAAGGGCTTTTTTATGATTTGTTTTAGAAAGGAACTATGTGAAAGAACAAGGCTCTTCACACGAAAACTCTTGGCTGCAGCGCCAGATGCTCTGGATGGAACACGAAGCCATCCAACGCCTGCTCTTCCACAGTGCTGCCCCCTCCCCGCACGGAGCCACCGAGGAGCAGCAGCCCCAGCACTGATTAATCCTGCCCACTCAACATGCGGCAGCTCACGCTTCTGCCAGGAAAGCCTGTGCTATTTCTGTGTCATCTCTTGACATTTTAGCACAAAATCGCAAGGAAGGGTTCGGCAGAGAGGACCTGGAAAGTCCGTCATGACTGGGCCTCGGCATCCTTAAGAGCAGATGCCTCGCAGCACGTTGGCACCCACTCCCCTGCCAGCTCCCACTCCCCTTGCTGGACATCCCTCCTCCCTCGCAAGACAAGCACACACCTGTATTTTTGGGGTGTGAGAGGAGGCTGTGTACATGCACACCTATCATCCCTCAGGCAGGCATCACAGGCGGCCACCGCAGGCCTGCAGAGGTGCCGCTGGACCAGCCACCCTGCCATGACACAACACACACCTACTGTGTGGTGACAATACTGCACCATTTACTGAATTGGGTATGGACTCAAGAAGAACGCACTTAACAGGTTTTTCTGTCCAAAAACTGTACGTTCCAGGAGGTATATACATTACATATGTATGTACATACATATATTTGTGTGTGTGTCTTATTTACAGATAAATAAATGTTAACGGAAGTCAATCAAAACCTAATCAATCAAAACAAAATCTTCCTTCTACTTCCTTCCACTTCCTTCCACTTTACTGCATTAAGGTAATTAAAAATTCATAAATTATTACTGCTATTGTAAATGAAAATTTATTGATTTGCTTATAGGGATGACAACATAGCAAATAGGACATAAGCTGCAATAATGATTGTATTATTCTACGAAAAGCATGTAAGGAGACAGACAATAAAAAGGCAGCCTGCTAAAAGCTTAGAAATTAAAAAGTGAATTCATAAAATCACGTCTTTTTATAGCAAGTCACAGAGGAGTTTTTGATTGGAATTAGCCTGAAATTAATCTGCACACAAACATGTTCAATAATTTTTACTGAAATGATGATTTAGTAAAGTAAATGTGACAGCGCCTGTATTCGCCTGACTTCTTGGCTGTCACTCAGAAGTTGATCTGGAGGCAGCACACCAAACACAGCAGTGTCCCCTTCATTTGGTTAGGACCACAGTCCCTACCCAAAGCCCAGCCACAACCACGCAATCAACATTTTACATCTGTCTTTCTCTCTATCCATCTCACACCCAAACCCACTTCAGTGATACATCAACTGCAGCAATTAATGAACCCTTGTCCAGAAGGGGAAAGACTTTAACAGCTTAATGAGACAGTAATACATATTAAAATCAATATCATTCAGATGATGTGTCTATTCTAGTCCTCCCTCTGAAAATAACTGAGACTGTTAGGAGAAATGATCATTAGCATTTTGATAATGATCTTGCCAGCCTGCTGTTAAAATATTTTTTCTTTAAACTAAAACTGGGATTTTTTATCTCTTCCAAGCAGACCATTCTAAAATTAGCAACGGCCAATTCATATTGGTTTGGATCAGATTTTTAAAAAAATCAAGAAAAAAAAATAATGCTAACTTGTCTGAATAATCAGACTCTCATGCCTGTTACTGTAGCAGCAGAAAGAAACTCTAAGCATCGCCTAAGAAGCAACCTCTTCCCATAAATACCATTTTTGTGCACAGAAAGGCACTCCTTAACCATATACAGCATTAGCTTCATTTGTCTGATAAATCATATTCCAGTCGACATCCGGCATGAGCGAAATGTTCCTCCCTCACACAAATCCTTAAGGTATCTTCAAAACAAAACAGAGCTGAATGCTGCAGAAGAGGAAGGGGCTTTGCACCTTCGTCCCGCTGCCTTCGCGAGCAGATGAAAGTTCCTCAGCATCCAGTCAATTTGTGTTATGCCATCACCATGGTGAAGGAAAACAGTCCCATCTCTCTCTCTTTTTTTTTTTAATTAGTGGATCCCACAGCCTTCCCTGCAGCCCACAGCGCTGCAAGCCAGGCTGTGAAACCTTCCAGTTTCCAAAGCAGGACGAGACAGAGACCTGCTACAGAAACAGCTTTACAGCATTCGCGAGGACATGAGTCCCTCAGCAACTCCTGCCCTTGGGTCAACCACACACGGACTGGCTGCACCAAAAATCCCAACCACTCCGACTGGACAAGAAGCCAAACTTTGGCAGGGGCCAAGCCATGCTTTGAGAGTGCCAGAAACCAGTTAGGAGACAAACCCGATCGATCGATCGTGGTTTTTGCTCTTTAACCCCTCAAGAGCTGGCCTGCAGATGCAGAGGATCAAGCCTGGTGCCAGTCTGCAGGCCCTCCTGGTGATCCCCAGAAGAGGGACAGAGCAGGGGTGCAGCCCCATGAGCTCCTTTGGGCAGATATTTGGCTGCTCATTGACTGAGATCACAGGTGACCCTGGCTAACAGTGACAATGCACAGCAAGTTCTGCAGAGACAATGGAAATTACGCCTAGCAGACTGGGCAGAAAGTGCTCTTAATTCTACATGTTTTACATTTTTCTCTCTACTTAGGAAAACAAAATGTCTTTTTAATACCAAAAGTAATATTCCCTCCTTCTGTCCTTCCTCTGAACTGAGAGGCATCTCACGTACATGAATTGCTAAATTAATGTTTCTTCTTTCTAACCAAATAAAAATGTTCAAATTACAGGCAAAGACCATTAGATTAAACTACTGGGCACATGCTGTGTGGGGTTTTTAAAGATATTCAAACAATTTTAAAGGTTTTGCAGCAATGCTCTAGCAACATAAGCAAAACTTCCCACAAAGAGGAGGTAACGAGTTTAACATTACTGCTGAGGAAGAAGGTAATGGAGCCAAGCGAGTAAAACTAGCACACCAGCACACACACGTCCTCCCCCTTCCCCACCACCCTGAACTGTCAGGAAAAGGCACGGCTCAAGCTGTCAGAGGAATCCGAACTGGCAGAAGAAAGAGGATCTGGGGCTGGTAAATGGGGAGAACCTGTTCCCAGGCCCATCTGTACAATGCACTAGAAAGAAATTTTTCTTATTTTTCTTTTTTTTTCCTCTCTCCTTTTTTGGTTTGGGTTGCTTTTTTTTTTTTATTATTTCTTTCTCTTTACCATAACGGTCAGGCCAGTAACTTTCCAGTGCGAGTACCAGTCTGCTCCACACAAGAGTCTTCCGTAATCAGGAGCTGTTTGGCTTGGTGCAAGACTAGAGATAAACAGGCAGCTTTCAGCCGGCACTGCATTTTCCTGTTGCTCCCTCCTCAGCTGCAGAAGAACAGCTGCTGCGGGAGCTGGGGCAAGGCCAAGGTCATGCAGCTTTCTCAAATCCCATAGTTTATCTTTGTCCAGGCTCTCATGTCCTGTAAGAACTAATCTTGGGTTCTTCCCATGACAGCTTACCCCAGATTGGGAAAATCTGTTGTAAAATATCAGATTTTAACAAGACTACATTGAAAAAGCTTGCAAAAATTCAGCGTGATATGTGATGAGTGAGTGCTGGAAGGCTGAAACTGCATGCATCCCGAACAGTTTTGGTCTTCAGAAGTCACCAAATCCTGGAAAACTGAATGAATCCAGTGCAGTAGAGGTCAGCAATTACAATGCTGCAATGCTTAAAGACGTTAATCAGAGTGAAATATTAGTTATAACTGGCATTCTGAAGCTTAAGAAAAGGCTTCTAAGAAAGAGTGATCTACAACTTCAAAAGAAAGTGGCATCCCAGAGTTGTGGATATTACAAGTGGGTTACCAAAGTGCAAGAAGCGTTATGGTTTTTAGCTGAAATTTAAGCAGTGCTTCGGAACAGAGATGGCGTGAAATATTGATCAGAATAGTGAAATTAGAGGAGACATTCTAAACGCAACAGTGCAAAACTCAAGAAGTACCCAGGCAGACTTTTCAGGTTGAAACCTTAAGGGGATTATTAACCTAAAATTATGAGACAGCAACCAAAAATAACCCTAGAATGTAAGAAAAGACCTTCCCAGAGCGTAAAATTCCCCACGACGTAAATAAAATATTCCTGTGGCATACTATGTGAGAGCCTATTGACTGCATGGACACAAGTTTGTCTGGAAAGAGCACGCGTAGCCTCTCCCTGACCTGCAAGTACAGGCACCCGGCATTAACAGCCGGTCTGACCTGTTGGGCACCCAGCCAGCATCAGGAGTCTGCCTGAACATGAACTGATAAGATTAGGAACAAGGAATACAGTGTACTGTTACAGCCCATACACAGACTTCACGGCTGCATCCCCACATCATTCCCCACAAACAAAGCGCAGCATCTCTGCAAAACCCCCGTTCAACAGCAGAGAATAACTGTCGTAGCTTCAGTGTACACAATCGGCGCTTTTTAATCTCCCCAAATCCCAGGCTCTCGAGGAATAAATCTGTGTTTGTCATGCAGCTCCCCTCTGAAGACCACAAAGTGCGTGACGGTGGGTGAGTGCTACTGGGGCAGGTTTTCAGCTGGGAAACGCCAAGCTCAGAAAGCTCGTGCAGCTCGCTGGAGGTCAACGGCCACGTTCTGCACAGAATCACACTCCCTCCTTCCTTCTCAGCCTTAAAAACCCAGCAGCGCTGTCTCCCCAAACAGCGAGCAGCAAAGATTTAGGGGAGGTGGGCAAAAATTTCCAGGATTAAAATGTACACAGGATCTTCGGGCTGAGTCGAGAAAGTCTATCCATCTCTTTTTGAGTAACCAGCTACCGAACACCAAACGCTGTCATACCTTATCAACGTTCATCATGAATCATTCAGAGGGATGACGTGCAGGGATTAAATTTAGCACTCACATTTGACAGCAAGAGGAGTCCCGCAGAGGCATGCCACACTGACACAAACTAACGGGGAGGGTCTGGGGCTAGTGCACAAAGTCCTCTCCACAGTCTCATGGCTCTTCTAGGTGTGGCTGAGGCATTGCTGGCCATCCCAATTTCCAGAAGGAAAAGTTCCCTGTCAGCACTGGCACACTTTGGTCACATCAGGACCATCGTGCAATTTTTCCAGCTTGCATGTAAAAGTTAACAGCATCATCCAAGGATGGGTAAAAATACTCCATTTGTGGAAAACATAATGGACATGAAGATCACATCTGCAAATGGCGGGTTTTCTGAAAAGCCTAAGAGCTCAGCAAATAATGAATTTTTCTGACTCAGCCCCTCAGCAATCTCCTTTCCTGTGCCTGCTCACTTCTATGAGGACAGCTTTAATTGCTGGGATTTTAAATATTCCTGGCTATATTTTTGCAATACCCTTTACTGTGATTGCTAATTGCCTGCATTGAAACACACTTTTTAGCCATCTGCCTGGCAAAAAAAAAAAATCTTCAAGATCAAGGACTTTGAAATGTGAAATGCCAGTCCTATTTGGATGGCTTTACAACAAAGTTCAGGCACTGGTCAGTCAAACTACAGTATTAGAAGCAAATAAATCAAAGAACAAAAGTCTCTGCATCTGCGCATACTGTGTGCTGCTCATGAGATCGTAACTTCTATCTATGCAAGTCTGATCATTAAAAAGCCAAATTGAAGGGTCTTCTCTCCTCAAGGCAAAACATGTGTCCTACATAGCCCACTACTGCTTAAAATGGATATAAATGTATATAAACACCAGGCTCCATCCACTTCCTTTTCTGTAACCCAGGGTGGGATCCTCACCTGATAGACAATGTATCCAACAGCACCTGAATGCCACTGTAGAAAATTACTGCGAGGTTTACTGCACATTAAATCCACTGTAACCTCAGAAACTTATAGATAGTGCAGGATGAGGCAGCGCTCTTCTTTAAAAAAAACCAGTAAGTCAAAAATTACTCAATGCCACTTCTGGAGAATTTCTACAAGCACAGCAACTGAAAAGCCTAGACAGCAAATGGACGCTGCTGCCTCCACTTGCAAAACTCCTGAGAAGCCAAAGGCAGTAACCTTTTCTCCTGGGCTAGGGAATGGCACCTGAGAGGGCAAAATAGCCCTGCAAAGCTGATATATGGAAGAAGTGTCCAGGGCAATACAGGGGAGCACAGCCCATCCGTCACTTCACTCAAGCACGCTGACACATCATTTTCCTTCTCAGCACATTTTACTCTCTGCCCTTACCTATAGGCCTGGTAATGTACCACATGCCTATCCATCACCACGTCCGTGTTTTCTCTTCTGGGAAAAACGAGAGACATGTTTTGTTTTTCTAGGTTGTTTCTTTTTCATGCAAATGTTTTTCTCAGCTTGTATTGCAAGCAAGCAAGCAATAAGCCCCGCATCTGGAGTGGGAGATGCCTGGTTTGGGAGGAAATTGTTAAAGACTTGCACACTTTTAGCTGGCTATTAGATCTTGAGAATTCCTGAAAAAAATCTAACTGATCAACTGCAATAATAGCTAAAAAAAAACAAAAACAAAAACAAAAACAAAACACTCCAAACTCAGGAAAGAAAGCAGATTTACCATAATGCCTCAACAATCTAAGAGAGCCATTTACTTTGACAGAACCTGAATTCCCCGAGCGGTTTGACAGTGGTAATGGAAACAGAGGAGCCAATAAATTATAACCTTGTGTGTAATGCGCCTACCATTATAAGCCACTCTTAACCTCCTGCTTTATCCCCTGGGGGGCCACTCTAACAGTTGCTGGATTTCCTTTCCCTCATTCTTCTAGCTTGCTCTTTCAGCAGTCAGACCCTTTCATAATGTCTAATGACACACTCCGCATTTACATGGCATCTTTAACGTGAGCATCCCAAAATACAGGACACCATTTAGGAACAAACTATCTTTTCTACGGCTAAAATACTGGGAGACTAGCTGATCTACCAAAGGTCAGATATCACTGTATTTCCATAGAATCCCAAGTATTTTTCAAGTCTGTATTGGTAGGTAAACACCACTTTCAGATCTTGCATACTGAAGATGTATGCTGTGTATCTTAAAACACCCATGGTATTTCGGAGGTTTTTCTAAAGAATGGTTTTAGACAACTATAGGAGCAGTCCCAGTGCCTCTCATGCTGGGTTTCAGCACTCTGGATAGACCAAGCCTGTGATAAACTATGGGGAAAAAAGGACAAACGACTGGATAAAGAAACAGAAGTCTCCAGAGTTTTGCTGAAGCAACAAACAATATTCACTGACTTTAGAAAATATCGTCTATGCAAAGAAGACTTCCCTGAAGTATGAGGTGTAGAAGAAAACACAGGCATAATACCAACAGGGAAGCTGGCCCTGCTCTGTCTTATAAGGTTAATTAAAACTCTCAGCAAAACCAGAACCCTAGTGTGGTTCTGACATATCAGTCCAAGGATCTAGGCAAGACTGAAGTCTGATAGAAGTGACCTTGGCTTTCTGCCATTACATTTCACAATTAGCATTTTCCTTCCTAACCAAAAAAGCTCATAATGGTATGTCCCATTTGATATACCACATTACCGAAAATGAAAGGTATTAATTAGTAAACTAGTGTAATTTGCATTTAAGCCCCAGGCAGCAAATCTACAGCAATTTCTGATCTGTTTTTTTTTTTAAAAAAAAGCATATATCATAAAGAATAGCTTCAGATCTCTTCAAGAGAGCTAAGCTGTCAAAAACCAACAGTAAAACCAAAAGGGATGCAAGTCTGCTCTTCAGTATCAGCCCAAAAAAAGCCTAATTCTCAGCTAGTTTGTACCATCTATTGTTTAGTACAGAGAGAGGTGCTTGTCTCTGGGGTAGCTCAGCAATCAGCTGTATCAGCAGCTCTAAGGAGGATTACTCTCCCCTGCTGCTTTTTTTAAAAAGCAGATTAGTTCAGACTTTCTTTCACTGCAATGAACCTCGTAAGGATCAAGCACATTGCATTGATTTTCTGGACAAAATTGTGTGGTCAGTCAAAAGGCCAAGCAAACAGTTTCACAGACCCACTCTGCCCAGCAGACCCAGTGCCCCAGAATCATCCATTAGCTCCAGTATAGAGAAAAAAAAAAATTGCAGTTGTTAACCATAAAAGCCAAAATGTGATTCTCCAGTCATGTGTAACCTTGCTTTCCATCAAATTCAGATGAGTAACAACCCCCATAGACACAGGCAACAGAACTAAAGGTGCTCACCAAAGCCATATTCAATCAAAGTCAGAAAACAATAGAATGCAATGTGTTTTTCTCCACTATATGATATCTAGGCTAGGGAAGTAACTTCTTAAAAATATACCAATTTACTTTAAAATAATGAAGATTCAAGCCTCTAAAAATTTGCACTGAGATACAAAATTACTCTCAAGTAACTTTCACCGTCAAGTATTGCCTTACACACACATCTCCTTGTATCAACCTAGCTTGAATAGGATTTAAATATATGAAAAACAGAGATTGTCTTCTTGCTGGATGGTCATAAAAGCTTGATCGGGGTGCAAGGGCCTCCCTCCCCAACACAAACCCTGTAGGTGCAATAAGACTTTCATGTAGACTCTACCTCCTCTCAGAGACTACTATCCAGACATCAAACCAGACCACAAGGATATAGTATTTTAAGCTACCTAATGAACACAAACTTTCCCTTCTGTAAAGCTGAAACTCGAGATGACAGGAGTTGTCTGGTACAAAAAAGCAGAGACCTTAGGTTTAATTGAAAAACAAATAAGTAAAAAAGCAGAAGGCACAAACCTATTGCATTTTTTTTCTTCTTTAAATTAGATAAATCATTATCAAATACCTGAAGATCATTGCAGTCTACAGCTAATAAAGATCTGTCTTTCCAGAAATATTGCCAGGCATATTTCACTTTGGATTCCAAAGCTGAATTTTATGGAATAATGTATGGCATTTGCCATCATATCCTGTAGGCAAAACTTCAAAATGCTGCTACAGGTCTATTCATTTTTCTCAGAAAAAAAAGGAAATTAATTAATTGAAACACTTTCTGTAATGATACAACTTCACAAGGAATCTCTGCATTGACCTTTCCAAATCAAAAGCCTGTACAGCTCAAACAGATTTCATAAAAGATCAAAGACAATTAAATATATCCACTATACATATGACATGAGATGAAGTTCACAGTCTTCAGAGCATCTCCATTCCAAAGACTCCTAAAGAAGTCCTAGAGTAAATTGTATCATCAAATTATAGAGTAATACAGAACACTGGGAGGAATTGATTTTGTCCCCTCTGAGTCAATGAAACCGTCGACATTGATTTCAAAGGGAGCAAGACCGGGCGCTCGAAAGCAGTTTTAAAATAAACAAATGCATATGTTGCAGTACTCTCCTTCAATAAATCACACACCTTATACATGAAAATGAAATTACGTTCCCTTGGGAGGGGAAACTTGAGGTTCGAAGCCCGCTCAATCCCGGCTGCCTGAAGGACTGTGCGTGGCTGGAATCGCACACGCACCTCCCGGGAGCGAACGGGGAAACTCGGAGACGAGATGAAAGCGCCGGACACCGGCCTGGCCCCGTATTTTTAGCGTCTGCTCGCCGCAGGCAGGACGAGAGCGGGAGCCAGCTCCTGCCTGCACCTGACAGACCCCTGGCAGACGCCGAATAAAAGTGCTTTCCAGGCACTTCGCGGTT
>NW_009725806.1:0-14228 GCF_000703405.1 Apaloderma vittatum | reverse complement strand
TCTGTGCGGCGGATCCACCCCTGCGGAAAGCGCCGATGAGAAATGCCCTGAGAACACTCCACCGAGTGTCCCGCCTTCCTGCCAGAGAACGCGTCGCGGATCTGCACAAGGTGACCCGCGGCGCGGCTGGAGCGGGGGAAGCAAGCGGGGCGACACTCCGTCCTGCAACCGCGCCCTGCGGGCCCTCTGGCGGCACAGCAACACTGAGCCCCCGGCCGGACACCGAGGGACAGCACCTGGAGCAGGAACCCCGGTTCGGGATGACTCTGCACAGACACCGCGTGAAGCAGGAGCGTTTTCTACTGCACTGACACCCAGATCCCAGGGCAGAGCTGAGCATCCCCAGCACCCGGGCGCTGCAGTCCTGTTTATGAACTGTTCTGTATCTATCTGGGTACTGCTAGGGACTATAGAACCGCCCCTGAACTCTGATAAAGTTCCCCTCATGACAGAGGCTGTTTTATGAAATATTAGAGAAATTCACACAGCCAGCTATTTAACAGGAGAGAGACAGAAATGTTTACTTGGATCTACCCAGAGATTTGCTCAGCAAACACTAAGTGCCTTGAATTTGGTACAGCATTTCTAAACAGCCATAGCATATGAAAGTCAGTGTTCTACAGTCTTGTTCTGGAGACCATTTGCATCTTTCAGCTTTCAGTGCAATTGAAGCGATCTAAAAGCAGTGGCTAGACAGCCTAGCCATCAGCTCCATAAGCCATCCCTCTCACACTTGACATCCAGAATTGACAGGGAGTTTGCAAGTAGGATGTCATTTTGGCTGATGCATACCAAAGCTGATAAAGTATCTGGGGAATAGATTTCTATCCCATTTGCTTCTCTCCTCCTCAATCTTCCAAGCCTGCCAGAGCAGCATCACCAACATCCAAGTCATCTGAAGATACGTTTCTGTATTTAAGTCTGACATTAGATATTAAGTCAGTAACTGAACGGATCAGAGAGACACTATTGGTCATGTCCCTCCATCCAAAGAGATAAGTCAGACCATTTTCCAGGTGTTTCAGGCTGCAGTCACAGATTTCACTGTATCTACAGCTTTGAACAAAACATGAGCCACTCCAGCCTTCCTCCTTTATCCATCTGAAGACATGCTATTAGCATTTACAGAGGACTTCCACACTGATCCCTCTTTATTCTATTTCAACTTTCACGACAGAACAGACAGGTTGGTGTTACGGGGGCTCTTAATCTGTTTGTTCTGCCTGTAAAATTATGTTTGCAGTCTCACTGTGGCACCTGCAGATTTGTCAATTCCTGAGTGATTGTACGCAGTGCTGGCTGCCACAGAATGGCCACCGAATCGATGTACCTCTACTGACGCGACCGAAGAATAGCACATGTGAGAAGTGAAATGGGCACTTGGAAGACTAGCAGACTCCATAAAAAGGAAAGAACACCCTTGGGTAATACGATCTTTGAACGTGAAGGATGAACTGAAACCACTATTGCCTGTGAGGAATTTTACTTTGCACAACCCTTAAAGCTATGAAATTCCTCTCAACATAAAAAGTGGAAAAAACCCACCAGAGAACAGACGGCTCCTTTATGAACCGGTCTGGGTCATCTATAATTTCTGCTAAGATTAAATTACACCCCTGCATAAATCACATTACTTTTCATCGTAAAAGCTTTCCATTCTAACACCTTATTTACACAGATTACTAAACGAGTCACTACCACTTCAATCTGTAAATCAGTTTTAAATTGAAATATTTCCTAGTCCTCATTTTTGTACCGAAGACAATACATACATACACATAAGGAGTAATACAGGTTCTAACTAATCACTGCAGTATCTTCTGATGATTATTTTTCTATCAGTTTAAAATAGTGACCTCTACACTGAGGTGCTAATACGTATATAAAAGCCTACACAAACAATATTGCACAAAGTAAGATTTATAATAGAGTAACATATTTTAGAGACCCTTATAAAGAGAAGAGTAATAATCGATATTAAAAAGATGCATCCAGAACTAACACAGCATCTTTGCTTTTGTCTAGTCTAACATAGTGTTTCAAATCTTCCCTATCCCAGTGAGGATTAGAACAAATAACGTTACCTGGAGACAGCTTAAGTTGCACCAAAACCCAACTTGTATCCTAAATGCAGCGAGGGGGAAGGGAGAGGGAGAAGGGGATGGGGCTTTTCCTTCTGATGACTGGAAGGGGCAGTAACAAATGGGGTGAGTGAAAGTCCAGTACAGATTACATGTTAACATCCAGAAATATTGAAAGACCGTTTAAAAGCTGTTGACAGCTGACATTTAGCATGTGCCACCGATTTTTCCACAGTACCTGGGCACCCAAAGCTACGCATGGAAAAAGCAGTCCGATGCTGTAATACTTTTTATTGTGAAATAGCAATACAGAACTTCCTAGAGCAAGGACAGCCTTACTGTGCGAGGTACCAACTCAGTGCTACCGCATTAAGTGCATCAGTACAAGGGCAGGTGTGGTTCCGCTGGACACGCTATGACCTGATCAAAACAAGCTGCCGAGTTGGTTAGTATTTTAAAGCCTTAAAGTGCTCAAAGATAGCAGTTTCCTCCACAAGACTACCAATAGGTTCTCTAAATTTTGACACTAGTATTAACCATGTTCAGGGAAGATGTATTTTGGAAGCAAAAACCCTCACACCAAACAACACGAGCAGTGCTATGAGAAGTGTTAGGTCAGTAAGTCATTGCATTTCAACAGGATCAGACACTTTCTTCAGTTAATTTTACAGATTGCCTTTGTAGGAACTGTAAGAAAGAGAGATCAATTTCTATAGCTTGTATATATAAACCAACATGTCAGAACAGACATACCAAAAATTCCACAAATCACCAAAAGTGCTGTGCTTTTTTTTTTTAAGCAATTAAAATGAGATGGGAATATCACTTTGCAAGTCTTCTGTAGCAGTATCACTTTCCGGTGAAGATTAGAGATAAAGTAAAAGTAGGGAAATAACACTGACCAGTGTAGTTCAATCATTTTATGTTCCTGGAGGAATTTCAGTCTGACTTTGAGGAGATATTCAATATCTCTTTACTTAAACAGAAAGAAGTGGTAGACCACTGTTACAGGTTGTACTAAGGGGTTAAAATACAACTTGAATTTTGCATAATCTGTGTAAAAAAGATATGCTTGACATTTTGGAATGTCACCTTTCTTTATAGAATTATAGGCAAGATTTCTCCAATAAAACATAAGCCAGTTATAAAACTATAACTTCACATCAAAATTTTAAAAAGTTGTTTAAAAAATGTTTGATTATATACATATCACACAGAAGAGCCTGCATGATCCTGTGGATTGTGTTGCTGATCAGACTCTATTTTAAAACCTGGAAGGGGCTGGGCCACCTGATCTGGTTGCACAAGTCCTGATATTGAAGCAACAGAGGAGGAGAGCACCCCTGTTGAAAGCTGCATTTCTACACCTGGTTCTTCAGACTCTAGTTTTACACTCGCACACTGGGGTTCACCTTCTGACTCTGTCTTTCCAGGAACACTACTGTTCAAGCTTGAATTGCTTTCTGTATTTCGAGAAGTCTCCCCCACGGGGTGATACTGTTTAAGTCTGATGTGCCAGGCTAAGCTGCAGACTGCTGACACTGTTTTGAACTGATGAATGACATTTCTAGGGATGAAGTAGATGTCATTGTCACACAACTGAATTCTAGCATAGCGAATGCCTTCCCGTCTCATTTGGTTTAGTTTGGCTTCATCCACCCATTGAACACACTGAGAGAAGGAAAGATGGTAAAGTTAGTGGTATACTCCGTTGAGGGCAAACAATTCAGTACCCACCTAGTTTCAGCGTTCTCTGTGTCTAAATCAGAAGGTTTCTGTTTAACAGGTAAAACTTCTAGTTCAGATGGGAATAGAGCTTTTCAAATATCTTTTATCTAAAGTGCACACCTTATGACAGAGAACGGTTAAGGGCATTGTACAGGTATAGTTGACAACCAAACTGAGGCTGCACTGTTTTGGCTGGCAGGACCGAGTTCAGGTGCCTTCACACCTGAAGACAACACCAGTTTATTAGAGTAAGCCAAAACGGGCACACGTGCCTTCTCAATCAACTTCTAATTGTTCCTATAGCATGTATCATGACACATGGCATAAATCCAGCCTGGTGGAAAGGAAAAGCAGTTGAACTAGATGATCTTTGTAGGTCCCTTCCAACCAAACTATTCTAACACGAGGGAATTGCTCACGGGAGGTGTGAGCTGAGGGCCACCGAGGATACAAGAGGGCTGGCTACACAGTGAACCTCAACGCTGGCAGAAGCTACTCCCAAAAGGCTAAGAACTGAGCTGTCACCAGGGGAGATTCAATACCTGTGACACTGGAGGCTCATGCAGGTCCAGCTGAAGTCTCTGCACAACGTCAGTGAAATCTTCAGCATGAAAACAAACCACATCTTTGGTTATACGAGGCTGGTCACTCCTAGAAAAAGGTAAGAATTGGAGGAGTTTTTCAAGAAGTGGAGTTGGAGAACTATAAGCTCTTTCCAGCAGAAAGTTTCATTAAACCAACGACCTACTTCAGTTTCACACTGCACACAGTGTCATCACTTCTCAAGACACATTATTTTGAAAAGGAGGTATAATTCACTGGTTCAGATTTATTTTACTTCTTCTTGATGGAGGCACAACAGGAGCGATGTTTTTGTGGACAAACACTAGACTGAAATGTCCGAGAACTAGGTTCAAATTGCCACTATCAGAGCTCTCTGTTCTAGAAACCACAGCTTGCTTCAGTTGTTCTGTTCCATAATTAGACAGAAAAATTTTGTATTCTAGGAAAAACAAAGTAACAAAGTAACTCTGAAGCCAAAGCAATGAAGAGCTGGGTTTTATTCAATGGCTGCGAACCTACATAAAGGAAGTTCTGGCACCTTTATTCATATGAAAATCTAATGACACTGCCAATGGTGCTATGCAATTCCTACTGTAATTGCTAGACGTAACTATGATGCACGTCTAGTTTCTGTGCAAGGTCAACAGTGCTGCCCTGGGTACATGAAATGAGAAAGCACTGTAGCTGTAGAAGTGATGACTGTTACACAAGTTATCACTAACACACCTATTTGGGAAAGGAAGAATCACAGACAACGGTCCAGGCACGTTATCTTAAGGCTTATTTCATATATTGCTAAGATGTTCTGCAAACCGCTGTCAGAACTTCCCTGCTGCCTCGAGAAGAGGTAAAAACTGTAGGGATATAGCTTGTATTTTTCAAGCTCTAGACAGCAGGTACGCCATCACCAGGTTTAAAGCATTTCTTTGCCTAGGTTTGTATTCCATGGATGTTTTCCCTCTAAGAGGGCATGTGCAGAACTGCCCCCTCCTGCTAGAGCAGCCGCCACTCGGTGGCACTTACCATTCCCCAAACTGTACAGCCTTCAGGACGCCCACCGCCGCCGTGCTCTGCCAGTCAAACCCTTGCCCCACGTGATCAGCGTGAGCTCTCGTTCTGTCCTCAAACAGAACCTCACGGGGCTCGCTGGTCCGAGGTAGGTACTGGAGGTTCTTTATTTCATTCATTGACCTATGACATGATAAAAAGACATACTAAGAAGTGTTTCAGACTACTCAAGAGATAAATCCTTGTATTAAAATCATCTTAAAGTGTTGAGTGCTGCAGACTTCAAAATTAAAGACCAGAGCACTTCCCTCTGATTTCTTCTAGGTGTTTATTCAACACAAGATTGAAAAAAAATACAGCAAAGTACAATTCAGGTTATGAGATCAAGTTTCATGAAATAAATCCTATGACAAAAAGATTTTGTTTGTTCACTTGAGCTGAAAGGATTCTTCCACATTCTTACATACTTGACAGTATGTAAAACAGAGTTATTCTAATAGATGCTGAAGTTGAGGGGTTTGGAGTAAGTCCAAAATTTCTGCTTGAAATTACAATTAAAATATGATTCCAACTACTTATTTCCTAAAAACTTGTTCTATAGCACACTCTTTGAGAAAGACACCAAGTGCATAGGTATACCACAATATTACCGGAGAAGGCAGTATTACAAGTGCTTCAGCACTAACATTAAAATGCAGCACAAGCAGCGTAAGGATCTCTGCTGGTTGAGAGCATTTCACCTGCCCCCACAACTTAATTCTTTCCACAGAGGTCAGATGAATAAAACAAGTCTCCTGAAGGATAATAAAAAGATGTTTCCATTTTAAGAAAGCATTGATCTAGGATACGCTACTGTGACAAGTGGTGAAATAAAATAACCATCACAAACAATGTATTTGTCTTAGCCACTGAGCCAGTGTGAAGCAGAAATTAAACCGAAACTTAAATCTGTGAAGTAGCCTCCTGAAGGCCTAGTCACACACAAAATATTTGTGTTGTGTTCTCAAATCTAACACAGACATAACTGCCATGTTTCACCTTTACCAGAGAAAGGAAAGCAAAACATTACCGGCGCCGTTTGAAAGGCGATTTTGGCATATCAGCTGTGGGGATCATCTGCTCTCCTGGTCTCACCCACATTATGGGACCATCATCACTCTGCGACCTGCACTGAAGTCTGAGACTAGAGAGCGTACCCCAGGGCAAAGTCATCTACAAGAAAACAAAAGCAGAACAACCCACAAAACACACACAACACAAAACACTGGGTGAGATAGAGAAATTAAACGACGCCTTTAAAAATTGCTGTCGAAGGAACTGCATAGAAGTTAAAGTCAGTTCAAGAAGATACACGTCGAGCTTTATCAAACCTATTTTTTAGCAAAGGAGATCATTATGTATCACACAATATGATAAACTATATTTAACCTTTTAGTTATTCACACAATTGTAGCTACTTAATTCAGTACCTTTCACTCAGACACAGGAAAGAATGCAGCCCAAGCACATCAATAGAGAAAACACATCATGGTTTCTAATTACTTGAAAAATACATGAGACTTGGTAATTGCTGAATAACTACACTGCTCTAAACCAAACACAAGTTACTGCTTACTCTGAGAAATGGAGATTCTTCTAGCATATCTAGAAATTCCGGGAAGTAGTCCCCAACTTCTTCATCCACTGCTCCAACGAGACTGATCTGCCGCATGGGTCCTGCTCTGTAGGTTCCACAGCAGTACGTCCGATTGACCTGAGCGGCCAGAAAGGAAGAGACAATGCCACCACAGCTTTAGTGCTGCCACACGCGATTAAGATTAAGGATCACCATTTGCAACAGAACCTGCTGTGGCCAGGAACACTGTAACACCGCTCAGCTTTCTGCCACCCTCTGTAGCACAGCCTGTCCCCCTTTCCCAGGTCACCTGGGGGCTTTTCCTGCCAACTTCCCATTCCCAGAGGAGAACCACTGGCAGGACTCTAGCATTCTCTAGTCTCGTCCTATGGACTGCAGCTACAACGTGCTGTACAGCTGCAGCGCAGGCTGTGTGTCAGTGCAACAGCTATTCCATTTAAAAGACCAGAAAATCTGCCACAGTAAGTCTGTTTTATACACTCAGGTGTGTCCGAGCCCCAGCCTTCCATCACTGTTCAACAGCCTCTCAATACTCATCAAGTGGTTCTAGCTGTGAAGAACTACAGCCAATCTGCCTGGCTAAGTGTGGGACAGGTACAAAGGACAGAGGCTAACTGGTAAATCTGCTCTTTTATAATCATATTCAGAAAGTGTGATACCTTTCGTAACTCCATTTATAGGTCTATGTGCAAAGCAGCTTAAGTTTTAAGTTTCGCAGTTTAGTAAACAAACCCGATGTAGCAAAACTACTCAGTGAAGCTGTGAAAGGTAAAGTCAGCGAGACTAGTAAAGCAAGAGCTACAGTCGCTGCTGCAGTTTTATCCTCTAGTAGCAGCCATAGATATTTAGCTTAATTATAGGAGTTTAGCTCACTCCTATTTCTAGAGTCCTCCTTTTTCTTTAGCTTTCTACATATGCAGCTGGCAGTTCTGCACTGACTGCACACACACATATTTTAATTACAAGCCAGGTAGGAGCCAAAGACAGCCTCACGTACAGCTTTATCCTCAGCCAGCCGTGAGCCAACTGCTGCACCACAGCCCCTCGACCTGCGTGGACAGAGGTTTATGTCCTGAATCACTCACAGAACTTTGACTGCTAAAATTTGTTCACTATGCTAGGAGCAGTTGTACTGAAACAATTGCTAGGGAAAATAAGTTTGCTCAGCCAAGAACTTTCAGATTAAAGTAAATCATCACGTGAAGAAAGCTTACAAATTACTGTTCAGCAATTTGAGTCTCAAAAGCTCTTACTTCAAGTAACTCCAAACTAAAGCTTTGCTTTAGAACTAAACTATTAGAACAAACGAGCCAGTGCCAATACAAGCAAAAAAATCCAGAACACTGATGCTTAATTATTTTAATATACAGAAACCAAAGTTATACTACAAATACCTGTTGGAGTGCTTCGTTATAAACATTCAGTTTACATCATCCTCACTGCCCCGCAAACGAAGGAATTTACCTTGCAAGGGAGTTAATTATCACTAGACTTTTATTACATCTTCCAGATTAAAGTCCTTATATTGAACTGAAGACACTTCCTACTAAAAATCAGTTTTTCTGAAAAGGTACACAAAGCAGCTGAATGCTGTACGAGGCAAAGGTCACTAACTTCCAGTCAACTTTTGATTTCTTGACACCGAGTCTCTAGGACTCACGCCCACCTCATGCTCAGACTGCCCTTGGCACAGCACGGCTCAGCACAGCAACCCAGCTCACGCGTGCAGAAGGCTCCACCCAGAATCCAGGGGACTTTTAACCGAGTGTCTTCAATTAAAAATAATACCAGTATTAGAGCATACAACACCACTGTAACACGTTTAATCTGCAAAGGTGTGACTACAAAGTGCCTGTGTATTGTATAATTTCTCATATGGGAACAGGAAGGTCTGGAACTGAAGCGTCGCCAGCCTGTTCATTCCTCCAGAGCACTGCCAGGGCACGGCCGCGGCACAGCCCGGCTCTCCCGGGCAGGGCATCTCACCCTTCTTCCTTTTACTGGAGCTCTAGCAGCGTGCACCCATCACAGTCAAACCCACCATAAATTTAAATGCACCCTTAAGCTAGGTACGGCACCACCATGTCTATTCTCCGAAGAGTCCCATTTCACTTGTCTCAAGTTGGGACCGCGTGCGAGCTGCGCCCACGCTTCAGCCAGAGAGCATTAACCACGGCGTGCTGAAGCTGCACCGAGAAAGGTGGTTTAGACCAACTGAACCTTTTGTCACAATTCAATCCAGTTTAGACAGTCCTGAAAATAGAATTAATGGAAATGCCAGCACAGGCTATAACGCAGTGAAGCCTCTTATTCACCACCACAATTCCTCACATGTATTTATAGCGTAAGCTGTTCACGTTCACAGGATGGAGACATTCACCAAGAAAAAGCGTAACTGTTAAATACGCAGTTGGCACCGTTAACCATTTGGGGCTGTCATCAGACGTACTCAGACCTGATGTCAAAGAACACAGATAAACCACTGACACACAAGAACTGGAAACCTAACCTGTGGACAAGTTTCACATGTGCAGAGCTGCCCTGTTCTTGCCAAGCGCAGTTAACAAGCTCATCAGACCATTTTTGGAGTACGACGCACTCCGACACAGCTCTGTCAGCACAAAGAATTACTTAAACCAAGAAACAGAAGCTGTTTTAAGGTAAGTGCTGCAGCAGCCACTCCTTGTCAAACCTTCATAAGCTCAGCATCAGAATTACTGGTTTACACGTATCTATGATAAATGCTGGAAAGTATTCCAAGACTCCAGAAGCGACCGTGCAGTAGCCTTCTCTAAAGCAGGAACTATATTTCCAACGCAAATCTTGCTTAAAAGCATTTGGCAAACTCCAGAAGGATCCAGATAGCGCACCCACAAGCATCACCATTTTAAAAGCTCTTGCTAAACAAGGTCCGTTGCCGCAGAACTGAAGCGCACTCCACTACAGAGCTTCAGGTTTTTCCTTACAACAGGTGAACCAGTTAAATCAAAGTCTTGACTAAAGGCTTAAGCAGGGGCGTGAATCCGTTCTCAGGCTAGGCTAAGCAGAAAGAGGTTTTATTCCCTATGAAACAAGTTTATCTAAACTGTAACATTGCTGAATGTTCATAGATACTTTTAAGCTTGATCACCAGTCAAACGCAAGAGGTTTTCCTATCCAGATCCTCCATGCTTAGTTATTACTGTTGCATCCATTTAAGTTACATGGAGATACAGCTTGAGAACTTGAGAGAGTTTAAGCCTGTTACAGAATTTATTGATCTGCTTAGAAAAAAAATTATGCCTCACCTATTTTAGGCCAAGCGTGCTCTGGATTAACAAGAAATTATCAAATCTAGATGCAGTGCAACGTTTATGTCTTTAAACACTTCTTACCTGAGAGTGAAAGTTTGAAATTGTCGTTGTTTCAATGTCCTTCTTGCCCAAAATTTCCATTTTCACTGGAGTGTTAGGAAAGTTAAAAGCAAAGTAATCCAGGAAGTCTGGTAAATAGGCAGCTGCTCCATGTACTATGGCTAAAGCATAGTAAGCTGCGTTTTTATCATTTTCACTGAATGACAACGCAAGAAACTCTTCTGCAAATCTCTCCATCTCCACTGGAGACAAAAATGAGAGTTCATCCATGTAAGCATGAAGGACCAGCGCACCGCCATTGGACTGATGTTCTTCGTGAATGAAGTTACTAAATTTAGTGCCAGTTTTCAAGAAGCTGCTACGGACAGAATGCTCCTGGTGTGTCACAAAGGGTGTTTGTACTCCCTGGGGTATTCGATATTCCTGCATACCCAGATTCAGTCTGCAGAGCTGCTCATCCTTCAGATACCTGAAGGACTCCTTGTTCATTTCCAGGGTGTCACACTGTCCCTGAGACAGGGTCTCCTTGTCAATGCGAGTGAGTCCAGCACATACCGTCTGCACTTCTTTGTTGTACATCTTCAGGCGTTTTCCCCTCATATCTTCCCGGTGTTTCTTTTTCTTTTTTTTCTTTATCTTCTTCGTAATAAGACTGTCAGCTCGCTGGGTTTTGCCATTTTCATCTGGAGTTTCTGGCAGCAACAATAAAGAGGAGATTAGAGTTCTGCACTCGCAATGTACTCACTCAAGAAGAGTTAAGACTTCTCCCGTGCTAAAGCCATCTATTCCCAGAAGACTGACCAGTAGTAACACCTCAACTTTTGACTTAAAGGACTTACAACAACAAAAAAAGAGCAGTATATCTAGCTGTTATGCAAAGAAAGCCTCCAGTTAAAGAAAACTTCCAAAACCCGAACTTAACATTTTAACAACATTTCCATTTCTAACAGATTTATTAGAATACCTTTAAAAGGAGTTCATATGTCAAAACATCCATAATTAAGTGCGTTAATAACTTCTGACATTTAAGGCAGTGCCACGCAGGGGAAGAGGATAAACTAGTATGGGTAACATTTCAATATTAAGGCTTTCCTTATGGAACACTTCTCTGATTCTGGATACACAACACAGAAACAAAACAGAGAACAACTGAAGAGGTACAAGCAAACGGAGGTACAACTGCTTAAAGCAGCTAGCTTTCTGGAAGAACAAAAATCATGTTAGATTGCTGATCTTCTGTATTACCTGATGCGAATAGCCACATCCACATCTTCAGCTACCTTTTGCTAGTCCTACAGCTAACCACAGAGTTAATTCAGAGCTAGAAATTAAGAGGTGGTAGTTTGTTGGGTTTTGTTTTTTTAAAAGGTTAATCAACCTGTAGAAGGCTAATGGCTGAGACATAAAATGTGAAGAAGTAGTTCCGTGAGGCAAAATGTAATAGTCTAACTGCTCAGCTTTCAGGAATAAAAACTAATTTAAATAATATTTAGCTAGTGACAATGGTAGTTAGAAATCCTGACGGTCCAGCTGTTAAACTCAATTGCCAAGACAGGATTTTAATCCGCCTGAATCAAAGCACTATTTTGTGTCAACAATGCACAGAACCTCCAAGAGCCACGGGGATCACGTATGTGAAGGTAACATCTGACTAGAAGGAGCAATAGCTGAAGATTTTCAGTTTCCCACAGCACAGGATTTTGTGCTAATGAAACTTCATTTCTTTGTCCGCAAAGCCATCAAATTTGTATTCCCTCCTTATTCTCTTGCAGTACTTCAAGGAAAAAAAACACGTTACACTGACCTATGAGAAAAGGTATAATGGTAAACACAAGCAGCGTCAAGTCACTGAGTCTAACCATGGTATTTACCTATATCCTTACTAACTTGGTCTCGGGGCTCCTTCCTAAAGATGGTTGACCTTCCTAACAGCCTGGTACAACGAACAGAATTACTCACGAAGCAAAGAAAGAGTTGATTGCTTAACACTAACTTCACACAATTGTCTTAGGACCTGAAATACAAGTTTTCACAGTGCCGCTGTTCGTCTTCACAAGCAGCAAGTGCCCTTAGTCTTACATTGCAGCTAGGGAAACCAGGAAAAGAAAGGCACTATCGCTTGTTTTGGTAAGTCAACTGAAGCAACTCCTTGAATAAGCTTTTCTGGAAGTCTCAGAAGTTAACCGTGCATGAGCTCACTCAACCCCTCGGCTCTCAAGCACAGATACTGCCTTGCCAGCTGCAGCGAACACGCTGATCACACAGATCTTTGTTCTGGTGGGACCAGAGATTCTGAGCTGAAACCAGACAAGAATTTCACAGTGCCACTGAGCTGTTGGGAGTACTTCCCTGTAGTATTTCTAAGTTAGTTTTTAGTTGTTAAAGGTGTCTCATTTTAAGCATTTCTAATTTTAGACATAGTTTAAAAATCTCAGACTTGCACCAGTTTTAATTCAGAGCATCTTCCTGTTTGAAGCTATTCCCCGAGAGCAGACATACACCTAGCACTCTGCCTTTTGGAACTACCGGTGGGCACGGGTCTCTCTTCAGGCTCAGCCTGCTTTCAGGATAAAAGCCACCCCGAGGTGCTGGTGTATCCACTGAACTACTAATCCCAACTAACCTCCATATTGAGAGAAGCTAGACAGTGGCATTATGGCAAAACCAGGCAATGCTGAAGGAAATACAGTTATAGTTATTCTTTCAAAGAGGCAGAAAGCCTCCAGTACCTCAAACACAATGAAAGCTATAACCAGGTCATCAAACTATGGGCTCCCACAGTGAGGCAGAGTCACAGCAGTGCCAGTTACTCGGCGACTCTAAAGCTACAGGACATCTCCGCACTGACACACCAGCATCACTACTGAACAGCTAAAACACCGGAGATATTACTGTCACCTGGGGCCAACGATAAGAACAGCGTAGTCACAGAAACCAGCAGTTTAATTAGACTACACAGAAAAATAAAAAATGATGGTGAAAGACAGGAAAAGAAATCCAGCCCCATCCAAAACCCACTGCGCACGCAGCCCAGGACAAGCTCTGCTAGCCAACAGGTTCCCCTCACAAATCTGGACTTCAGATGCTAATTTTAACAGCGTTTAAGCCTTGATTTAAAAAAAGACCCCACTGGCATCCCTGCCCACAACAGGGAGGTTCGATTAAATGATCTGTAAGGTCCCTTCCAGCCTAGGCCATTCTCCGACTCTGTGATCACTGGCTCAGAACTGACACACAGCAATACGCTCAGTCTGTGACGATACACTGCTTCTGCAGGGTTATCAACACTTTTCAAGCTAAAGCTGGGTACGTACCATCCAGGAGCTTTTACAGTCATTACTCAAACACAGTGGTTCAGAAGCATTAAACAGCAGCAAGAAGTCTCTCCCCATAACACTTTTACTCAAGACAACGCTATCGAGAGACTCCACTGCAGACCCAACTTCTGTAGGCACGTGCGTTTCTGGTTTCTTTGGCACGATACCTCCACACGTACTCCTGGAGCATAGTAATTCGCACCATCGTTATCTTTTTCACAGCAGCTTTTGTAATTGCTTTTTATCTAGGATGCTCTTACCAAGAGGCTTTTACTATCACATATTTGTGAGCAGAACCAAAACAGTTACTCTGGGCTGTTTACAAACAAAACACCCCACCAAAACGCAGAGACGTTCTGCCCTTCCCGCTAGAGATAACTCGTGGCGTTTATTTAAAAAAATAAATCTAAAGGGGGAAAAGGCGAGCCCAGTGAAAGGGGAGCCTGCAGCGCAGAACAGCGCGGCGGGGAGGACGCTTTGCTACCGGACACCCGCGCCGAGAGGCGGCGGCGGGGGCAGCTCTCACGCAGCACCGCGGCGG
>NW_009725805.1:0-527 GCF_000703405.1 Apaloderma vittatum | reverse complement strand
TTTGACCTGCAGATGGTGCTGGTGCCCCACGTGCTACACGGAAGTTAATTGCTAGAAATTCTTCTTTTGCCAAATACATAGCAAAATGTCTTAATCTACTAATTTTCAATAATAATACCTGTACGTATCACTTCTAATAATGCAACATTTCGGAAGTACCACTTTAAATACAACATCTTTATTTTCGATTTCAAGAGACTTTAAACTTTGTTAGAGAATTTTACATGTATGCCAATTCATCAGACTTCCATGATATTTTTATCAAGGAACTACCAAAATATCTTTTGCTTTAAAACTAGATTTTTCTTTTAAATTTTTACTGATTTATCAACAGAGGGCTACAAAATGTGACTCATGTTTTGACTGGGTATCTTGGAAAACTTGAAAACTTAGAAAACTTTGGAAACAATGCTGCTTGAAACTGCTAGGTGGCATATGAGCAGCAGGTATACTCTGAAATGAAAAAATAAAGACTTGCATGGCAATTTTGAGGAAATTTTCCCTGAGGCAGAGTTCTAATATTCATA
>NW_009725804.1:31571-35765 GCF_000703405.1 Apaloderma vittatum | reverse complement strand
CCTGGCTGCCGCAACAGAGGAGCCCCAAAGACTCCCTGAAGCAATACGTCAGTTTTGGCCATATTGACTACCGTCAGTGGTCCACTCTGGTCTCCAATCAGGAGATGTGGAGACACACCATCCATAATGCTGCTGCCTCCTTTGAGAACACACATAGAATTAGTCTCGAGGAGAAAAGACAATGCAGAAAGAACCGTGCCTCGCCAATACCACCGGAGGAGACTTTCCACTGTGCCTTTTGCAACCACACTTGCCTATCTCACATCGGCCTTTTTAGCCATCAGCGTGCCTGTAGCAAGTGTGGATAGAGACCTTCCCATAGCTTCGTTCACAAAGCCTAGCCATGATGATGATGATGACACTCTGCACAATGTTGAATTTCATTTACAGAGAGAAGAAGTTAAGAAGAGTTGTACTGTTTAAAAGTTCCCTGTTTAAACTCTCTTTTCCATGCACAAATGGGAATATATAATTTCTATTTATCGTGCTGAATTGGATGTTGTTCTAGCAAATGTAATTCAACTACAGAGTAACTCTCAATTGTTAGCAGAGAAAGCCTAATGTCATGTTTGTTTCAAAAGGAAGAACACAAACCTGATTCTTTTCCTGTGGCATGACAGTGGATCTTTCATGGTTTGTTGCAAAATTACGTTACGGTAAAATAGGCACTAAATTATATATCTTCTCAGTGAAGTCTACCATCCAGCTATGGCTGAAATACCTAAGTGTGTAAGAGAAGTTTTCCATGAAATAAGGAAAGAGATATTGCTGTGAAAAAATGCATGCACTCTATTCACATTTGCCTTTTCATTCTCTTTCTTCATCACAAATCTTATTGACGAGAAAAAAACAAGAGTAGAAACGATCTATGTATATTATTTTTTACCAGCTAGCCCAGAAGTTTATATCAGCTTCAAAATGACAACTATCCTGCCCTAAAGCGCTACCTCTGCATGTATATATTGTGTGTGGTGGTCCTTATGAAATCAGGTTTGGTGGAGTGAGCCCTGCTTTTTCATAGGCAGCACCACATAAACATTATTCAAATTCTGTAATAGTTTAGTGTTGCATATGTATTGCTATTTAAAGTCTTTACAGCTCCTCAAATATTTTGCACATTAATAAAAATCATCATAATTTATTTCTGGTTTGGAAATTCATGAAATTAGTCAGGTCCACAAAAATTAAGTTTATGTTTTATAATGGTAATAGCACATTTTTTTTCCTTCTTCAGGAAAGCAGTACTAAAAAAACTACAATGACCTGTTGTTTGACTCACATTTGTGCGAAAGTAATAGTGAGAGCATTTTTTTGTTATTACTACTGTAACAGGAGTATAGAATATTAGAATACTATATAGAATACTATATAGAATACTATAGAATACTACAGAATACTACGGAACAATACAGAATAGAATAATATAGAATAATAGAATACTGTAGTACATCATACAGAAGAATATTACTGAAGTAATTGAACTTAATAAATATTGTATTCAATAAAAACTATCAAACAGAAATAAAAAGAAACTTAAACAAAGGAGCCTAAGGCTTGTGGAATTACGTTCTTATTGTGAATAAATTAGCTTCTCATATTCCTAAATAAGGTGGAATTTATCTTCTACCACCTTGTTCCAAAAGTAGGGAGCAGGTGGCTATATTATGTCATGGAAGGAGAACAGCAGTGTGAACACTCCATTTATTAGCATTATTCATAAACTTTCTATCATGAGCAGCATTACACTGCTCACTATTCAGCATCAGGGTATAAGAAGTGCACTCAGGCTTCAAAAATCAATGACAACTTGCCCTCTATCCACCGCTTTTCTCTGGCAAGCAGCAAAAAAGCCACTCCTAAAACTCAGCATGCCATTTTTTAATTCACAGTTATGTTTCCACTTGAAGAGACAAGCCAAAACAAACTATCCCTCCCCGAGAAGCCCCATGGGAATAAGCTCCCTCCCAACTTCAATAATATTAGGCGCGAGTGTTTCTCCATCACCTCTTCCACTGGAAATACAACCTGCTTATAAGGACGAGCTTGTGTCCTGCTCCTCTGTTTGTGTAACTCACAGATGTCAGCCTGCAGGTTGGCTGTGGCCAGCAGAATCCCAGCTCTGCTCTTCTCTGTCAGGTTGAGCCCTTTCATAGCTGTAAATGGGCTGGAGCTGCCGCAGAAAGCGGTAGGAGAAGTCAGGACCAGGTAAGTAGTAGCACCACCTTTCTCAGGTGAGCAAATGCCTTCTGACTATTTCTGGCCATTTCTGTCCAATTTAGGATTTCAGGCACATGAGTGCCGCAGCATATGCATTTACAGCTATTGTAGTTAACCACAAAGAAAAATCAAACAGCTGTTTTCAAGTCATTTAGACCTCCGTCGCTGTATTCCTCAAACTAAAAAAAAAATTAAAAATGAGGCTGTTTACAAAACATGCTCTTAGTACTACCAAGGTTTGTAGAGGAAGCAAATTTAGTTCTGGGGTTTTTATTAGTTATACGGCCTTACAAAGTGGAAAATTACTTTCCAGATATCATGTAACACATTGTCAAAGTGTGCTCCTTTGACTAATTGGCACTAAATAATTCACTTGAATTCTGCCAGCAGAATTTTCTGCAGCAATACTGTTTTTAATTTCTCTCTTTTGAGCAGCAAATCTGTGGTGATACTTGCAAGGAAACCAGTGACAGAATCCCAAGTGAAGGCAGAATGTATAGTGAATAATATACCATCATTCCCATGTGACAAAAGGAGAAACGAGAGAGTGGCATGGCTCACATTACACACTGTAACGAGCCTACACAAAACTTCATTATGTCAGAGGAACGAGATGAGAAGATGTTCCTCAGACTCTGCAACAGCAACAACCGTGTGGCAAGTGGTTTTAGATACCCACAGTGATATATATATGGCACTACATATAGCCCAAACAGAGTTTTCAAGATAAAGCATTGTCTGACATAACCAGTGATGAACTGCTTGCTCTTCAAGATAGAAATGATCAATTTGCTTCTCAAGAGAAGAATATTTTCTTTCCAGAGCCCTGATTTGTGCTGATCATATTGTCATGCCTAAGGCAACACCTTACAGGGAGTTAACTGTGTTAGTGACTGGCAAATGAATCTTTCATGTGTGAAGACCATTTTTCTTTCGTAAGTGATGATACATAATTTATTTTATTCTTAATTCGGTAAAACTGATTAACCCTAGCTGAAGCATGAATTGTTTTCCTAAAGTAAGACGTTTGTGTTTTATATGAGTGTATCAGAACTATTGACAATCATGTACCACTTATTCAGAACAGTTAAGATGTATGTGTCTGCAAAGTAAACAGGTATTTCACGAGCACAGGCATTTCCAGGCACTTTTGGAAAATTTCTGCTTTTTTCTAAAAACTTTTTCAGTTTTTATGAGAACCCCAAATCTACTTTTGGTTCAGGTGAATATTCAGAGAAATATTTATTACAGCCTTTTAGACTCTAGCTGATAGAAATCAACACATTTCCATCAAAGTTGGGTCATTTGGCCCAGAAAAGAAATCAGTTGAAAGACTTGCAGTTGGGTCAACTCAAAGACCTGGAGCTAGATCCAGTCAGTTGCTCCGATGTATTTCTGCTCAAAATAAGCAACGCAGAGATTATATATTTACTACCGTGATTTCCACATAGGAGAAGGATTTTAGAAATTACTAACATGATGCCTGTCTGAATTTCCTTTCTCAGTAGTGCAGTGAATGAAAAATGGACCCAATGACAGAATTACTGAAACAAGTAGAGAGTTTGCTTTCCAGTGGTGGCTTAGTGCCTGTTTTGAGCGGTTGCACTGGGATCATACTTAGATTTTACGTAAGGAAGTATTTAAAAGAGATCAGAAACGTTACACGGTTCTGTAGGTACTTTTCCACGTCAATTAAAACTCTTGGTTTTCCTCCATTTCTCTGTGAAATACTCCAAGCCACATCAGTTTTTTATTCATTTTTACATCTGAGAATCTTTTCTTTGATCTTTCTTTATAACTCTTTGAATACTATTTTCTAAATTGATATTCTTTCATTAGACTAGTTCATATTACTGTATTTTTCCACATTTTCATGGAGGAATAGGTTCAGTCAGGTTTTTCTTGCATTCTTTCTTTCTTTCTGGACAGGACAAACAGTTTTTTCTAGTGCTTACTTTGAGTCCAGCAGGATTTTCA